>NC_069782.1:157366875-157511875 GCF_027406575.1 Nycticebus coucang | reverse complement strand
ATTGTTCATACATGTGTAACTGTATTTAAACTTTTTATTTTTTTGAGACAGAGTCTCATTCTGTCACCGGGGGTAGAGTGCGGTGGTGTCAGCCTAGCTCACAGCAACCCCGAACTCCAGGGCTCAGATGAGCCTCCTGTCTCAGCCTCCCGAGTAGCTGGGACTACAGGCACCCACCACAACACTCAGCTAATTTTTCTATTTCAGGTTCTTGCTCTTGCTCAAGTTGGTCCCAAACTCCTGAGCTAAAGGGATCCTCCCTTCTTGGCCTCCAAAAGTGCTGGGATTACAGGTGTGAGCCACAATAAATACCTGGCTGTATTTGAAAAATTACTGAAGGCTTATTAAGAGGCAGACCCTGGGCTAGGTGCCTTACACCCACATTTGAATCCTCATAACAACCATACAAGGTAAGTAATTTCATTATCACAGTTTTATAAATGAAGAAACAGAGAGGTCGAGCAACTTGCCACAATCGCACAGCAGTGAGTAGTAGAATCATTGACGCTGACGTGTGGAAGGGCAGGGAAAGGGGAACTGGCATTACTGTGCCCGGCGGACTTTCTTCTCACTGTCTGCTTGGGTGGCAAGTCTCCATCTGACCCAGTCCAGTCCTGCCAGAGTCTTGCCTGGTCAATTCATGATCATTATGCAGAGATGCCTTTTCCTGCTGGACACAAAGCAGGGGCCACAGGGGCAGTGTGCATAAAGAGAGTGCAAACCCCACGGTTCAGCCCCTGGTAGCAGCCAATGTGAATGTAGTCACTGCTGGGTTCTCATTTCCTAGTGACAAATGGTCTCGTTACTGTACAGAGTGAGCCTTGAGTTGGGTTTCAGTCATTTGTAACCACGAGTCTTGAACAGTAGCACAAAGGTCCTCTGTGTGCCAGATACTCTGCTGCATAAGTTTACCTGTCTCATCCCTTTAAAACTCACAACTCTGTGAGATGAGTCTCATCACACCCATTTTACAGGTAAGGAAAGTTAAAGAGGTCAAGTGACTAGTCCAAGGCTACACAGCTATGGAACAGCAGAGCCAGGATTTGCATGAAGCTATTGATCCCAAATCATCAATATTCCCATCAATATTCCCATTTCCTAAGAATAAAGGATGGGGGGGGAGAGAGAGAAGAGGGGAAGGAAGGGGGAGGGAACCACAGAGAGCGAGAGAAGGAGAAAAGACTGTGTTAGCATTTTTGAATTGAGGAATTTGAAATCTTTTGGTGGCAAGTTATGATGGTATATTTCTAAGGCTTAGGAATTTTATCCTGCTATTTGTTCTTCAAATAAAAGAATCAGAGTTGCTGACTTAGTTTAAACCAGTTCCAAAGACTGCAGAGTTGACTACTGATTAAAAACTTGTCTTTCTTTGTCTGGGAGGATATCGCAGATACAGTTTCCCCGAATACGTCGCATCTTGCAAATTTGATTTTCATTTGCAGCACTTGAGAATGTCAATGATTGGGAAAATATAACTTGATTATTAACAAGCTAGAAATAGTAATTGAGCCTTCGCTTTGGCCTCTACCTGTGCTTGTGTGCCAAGAATGAACTGGGAGAAGTCTAAATGTGAATTTAAAGGTGCTTTCGGAATCATTAGTCTTGCAGTTTTTCTTTTCTTTCTTTTTTTTTTTTAATGTAGTTTTTTTCTGAAATTATTATTTTATTTTATTTTTTATCTTGCAGTTTTTCTGGTCACCCCCCACAATAGTGAGTCCAGGGGCTAGTTCCAAAGTACAGCAGGTCCCTGGATGAATGAAATCTCTAGATTCCAATCATGCAAAAAGTCAATTGTGATTCCATGTGGCTCTGAATTTCTTAAAGAGTAAACACATTCCAGCCATTTTATTTCTGCTCTCTTTTAGAGACCAGCAATCATTTTTGCTGGTTAAACCCGTATTAAATTGCATTTTTCAAATCCTCATTGTTTCATTTCCTTTCAGTTCTGCTATCTAAAAAATGTTTTCCACCTTGTTTTTCCTGATCATTTGTTCCTTCATACATATTCTACAGCCAGATGCCTTGGTTGCCGAGCTCTGGGAGAGCTGATAACAGGGCGAGGTGATGTTCAGGGGAACGGGAGTCAGCCTCTCCTAACCTTGTTAGCCACAAAAAGATTTTCAGATTCCTATCGACTTAGGAATGAAGTCTATTGGAATGTGGTTCAAACCTGCCTCTTGCATCAGTGGAAATGGGTATTGTGATTGCTGTGTTGAAACGTGTGCCCAAATGCATTGGGAGTTTTATACCATGTTTCAAACTTCCAAATAGATAATGTCAGAATGTTTCTGAAATGGGATACAAACATCAAGATATACTGCACCAATCAACAAGCATCAGGCAAAGCAGAGTGTCTAACTGGGGATCCCGGGGACGAGGAGAGAATTTCCATTTCCATTCCCTGTGTCAACAGCGTGGTAACTTACCTCCTAGATTGCTTTATGGCTTCAGGAGAAATTCTCAGTAGGCTCTCCCTGCTATTCTCAGCTCAGTGTTCAAAGCCAAGGAATTAGATATGTCGTAGTTTATGAAACTGTTTATGAAAGGATCTTTTTTGAATTGTTCAAAAATCCAAAAGGAGTCAAACTTTGACAGTTTAAGACAACGACAAGAGGGTCATAGCAATCTCCCCAGTGCGGCCTCGGCGCTGAGGCTCTCTGGTTGAAAATGCAATTTCTTTTCCATGAATTTCCTCCCGCCTGTAATGCTCTGCTTGAAACTCTTGCCTTTTTGAAAGGATTTCTTTACTACGAAGCAGCTAACAAAGGTCATATTATGAATGTGTTTCGGGGCTGATAACATTTTGATTAGATATGCAAGCATCTTCGATCCTTCCCTAGGATGTCATATTCTAACATTTTCCATTATTTTAAAAAATCATGTAAGTTGATACTTTTCTGCAATAAGAAGTTGAATTTTGTGGCTTATTTTCTTTCCTGTAACGTGCCAGCACCGTGGGCATCGTTGCAGGGAATAAATGACTCTTTCCCAATAAACCAAATGCCGAAAGAAGCCCCTGGAGGAGGCAGGGACGTCCATAAAAGTTGAAATGGATTTCATAATACGGTGTTCAATTTAGTACAATAAGTAGAATTCAAAAACAGTCTCATCTTCCAAACGAAAATACTTCAGCTACTAATCGAAGTAGGGAAGAGGTTGACTTTGTACCAGAACCAAAACCAGTTTTATTAAATTATATATTTTCTTCCATTTATGTCATTAGTCACCTGAAAAACTGAATATATCTCTCTCTTTTATCTCTTTCTCCTCTCTCTCTCTCTCTCTCCCCCTGAAAAATTAGCTCCTTGAAGACAACTCCCAGAAGGCATTTATCAAAAGGCCAACTGTGGGTCTGTAACTTATTGAGAAAAGGCCCAGGTCTGCATTTCCTGTAGTTCTCCTGCAAAGATTCTCAGCAACAGAAAATATTTCAAAAATGATACCAGTAAGCTGATGTTATTAATTGTTCTCTAATCCTGGTATTGCTGTGAAAAATAAAGTGCCGACGCTCGGCATCAGGCAGTAAAGTGAGAAAGTGTTCAGAAATCTGATGGGTGACAGCGGGAAACGGCAGCAGCATCAAGAGGGGGCTGGAGATGCTGGAGGAGGGGAGAAAGGGGCTCGGGCTCCTGTATCACTGGGCCGATGAAAAATCCGCGCGAAGACAAGGGAGTAGGGAAAACGAAGAAAGATGAGGGACCCTCAGTCCACGAAGGAGTTGAACTTGTAGTTTGGACAAATGCAATGCTTGTTAATGATGTCCTCTAGAAATCTAGGTGATCTAATAGACACTGCCAAGTACATTTTTACCAATATAAAATTTATACATCTCAATTTGGAAACAGGATTTGGGAGTTTAAGTGTGTCAAATGATCTATGAACCAAGTGTATGGTGCCCCACGATCATACTAATGTACACAGCTATGGTTTAATAAAAATGAATAAATTTAAAAAAAAAATCTTCTGCTGGAACTTCATCTGGAAAAAAAAAACAAAAACCATTTTTATCCCTAAACTTTCAATAACAGAGAAATGAAAATAATTGACACATAATCTGATCAGTCTAATGATCACGCTTCCACAAAATGTTTGTGCGTCCACATTTGATTTCGATCTTAAGCAGAATGATCCTTAAGCAGTAAGTAAAATTATTTGAATGTCTAATTCAATCGATATTTTGGTAATAAGATTTTAAAACATGTTTAAATTCTTGGTCGAATGCCAATGTTTCTAGGCGGGTCCCCTCCTCTCTCCCCACCCAGGGTCATTAGCCACATCCAGCCTTTCTAGGCTGTCCCTGAGTTCTTTGTCCAGTGATTGGAACGGATGAGTCGTAGCTTCCTTTAAGCCAAACTCTGCCAACAGAATTCAACTTGCGTTTGTTAGAGAGCCAAAAATAACCTTTACATAATTAAGTTCCTCAGTTTGTTTTTTGTGGCACAGCAAACGACAATGAAAGTGGTAGCACAGTGGCCTGGAACGGGCTCCGGAGACGAGTCTGGAGGTGTGAGTGTTCATCTTACTTTCAGCGTCTCCAGGCTCTGTGGCCTTCTGCATGTTTCTTACCCGTACAAAGCCTCAGTTTTATTGTCTGTAAAATGGAGACGACAATACCACCTTCTCTGGCAGGTGTGCGATTGGGTATGATAATGTGAGTGGAATTGCCCTTACCACACTAACCCCCTACACACAGCAGGAGCTCAAATTCTCGACTTCCTTTGGAAAGGATTATACAACACTAGTTGTAGACTCTTATAACCCTCATGAACTGCTTTAATGTTGTTCAAAATGCTTTCACATCAATCATTGATTTTTCTCATAATAACTTCAAAAGCCAGGGCTCACCTCGCTCCTGACCTCCAGGCCTGGTATCCAGAGGCACATTTTGCATCTCATGGAAACTTCCTTCCTCTGGAGTGCCAGGTCTCTGTGAAATGTCACCAGCATCCTGGCTGCCCTGTGCTGCTCTGACCCTTGGCATGAAGTGCCAGCCTCTCTTTGCAATGTGACACTGTCATATAATTATTTCTGCAACTAGAAGGTGCCGAATACACATTCGCTGCAAACCAATGAACAGACAAACGAACCCACAAAACAATCCGGAGCTGATGCTGCAACAGAAGTGAGGGTTCCACCCTCAGGCTGGGATTGTCCAGGAAGGCTTGCCAGAGGAGTCGGGGCTCAACTAGGAGCAGAGAGGGGCCTGTGCTGGGACTTGGGAAGGAGTGCATCAGTGGAAAACCAGCCTAGAATGGAAGTGGGATTCTGGGGTGAGGATACCTGCAGGGACTGGCAAACCGAGAAAATGTTTGGACTTAAGGCAGCCATCAATAGTGAACCAATGCAGGTTCTTGAGCTAGAGAAGGATGTGGGCTGTACGTCTAGGGTTTCTGGCTATGAACCCTGGTCCCCCTTGTAGACAACACAGGATAGGATTAGCTCTACAAAATGCAGGACGTAGGGACAGTGGCTAATTCATTCCAATTACCGAGGAAAATCCTCAGAGGAAAGGCCTCAAATAATATTTGTTTACAAGAAGCCCGAAATCAATGGGCAAAAGAATATGTCTCCTACAGCTGTAGCAGCAACAGTGATTATTGGCCTTTGCTAATTATTATTTTTTAATTGGGATTTCATTCAAAATTGACAGTTCCACCATGCAAAGGAAGGGTTTTCATTGGAACTGGCCTGCAATTTCCTCCACTGCCCACAACCCCAATGCAGACCGAAGCTGCTGTTTAGCTCTGAGAAGAGATCCCTAAGCTTCTGGTAACATCAGAGGAACACCGTTGCTTTCATCTGTGAATCCTGTGTTTTGACTTCATTGAATTCTTCTTGAACTAGGCAAGCTTATTAATTTGAGGACTTCGTGGCTCTGTTTGAATGCAGAATTAGTAACACCTGCTTTTTTTTAGAGATCTGTGGACAACCTTTCCCAACCGTAAAATCATTTCCATTTTCCAACCACCAAGTTTTCAGATGGATTTTGTAAATGTGCAAAAACTCAAAGCACATCTATGTTTTAAAAACGTCAGGCTGAAAATAAGGAAAATCGGAAAGGGAGACAGAGGGAAACACGGTCTTCCAGTGCCCCTGCCCGCCCTCACAGAGGCCTAGTTCTTGTGATTAACCTGCAGTACTCCCCGTAAACTCTAAATCATTCTCACCTTCCCAGGAGTTTGTAGGCCAGACAATTGTTAAGGGGAGCAACTCATAATATTACTGCAAAATTTCACAGGTGAAAGTCATATAGCAATGATTTTGCTTTGCCAGCCTGACACCACCTTGACCATGCGGATGAAAGTCCCTGGGCAGCGTGCGTGGTCTGCAAAGCATCCAGCGTGATGTCGGCACAGCCGCTCCTCAGCTTAAAACGTGCTAGGACGCGGTCACGGAGGGCAGCATGCGCTTTTTCTCAATCTGAATTCCATACGTGATGATAGCCAGAGAATTAATGCCACAACACCACAAGCCCGCAGCAATTATGTTGCGTATTAGGCTGATTCTCCAGAGAAACAGAGACAACATGCAGAGGGTGCCGAAATAGATGCATTTTAAGAAAGGAAAAAGAAAACAACATTAAAATTGGAATACTCAGTGTATAGCAATAGCTGTTGTTTTGTATCTCTGATCTCTTATAATTGCCCGAGTTAAACGTGACCTGAGTATTACAATCACAACCCAGTTTTTTTCTGTCTTAAACGTGCATAGCTTTGGGGGGGCACCCTCTCTGTATATCCTGTTGGTTCTAAGGTATGTTATCTATATATATGTACACTTTACAATAATGTGTGCGTGTGTGTAGTCAAGCGTCACTTAACGATGGAGGTATGTCCTAAGAAATGCATCACTGGCTGATTCATGGTTGCACAAACATCGTAGAGTGCACTTTCCTAGATGGTACAGCCCACGGCACACCAAGCCACATGGCGACCACCTTGTGGCCTATTCCTCTGGGCCACAGTGTTCAGTGTTACCATACTGAACATTGCAGGCAACTGTGACATCATGGTAAGTATTCGTGGATCTAAACATAGGAAAGATACAGTACAAATACGGTGTGAAAGATAAAAATAAATAAATAAAAACACTAGGGTGGCGCCTGTGGCTCAGTCGGTAAGGCGCCGGCCCCATATACCGAGGGTGGCGGGTTCAAACTCAGCCCCGGCCAAACTGCAACAAAAAAATAGCCGGGCGTTGTGGCAGGCGCCTGTCGTCCCAGCTACTCGGGAGGCTGAGGCAAGAGAATCGGGTAAGCCCAGGAGTTGGAGGTTGCTGTGAGCTGTGTGACGCCACGGCACTCTACTGAGGGCAATAAAGTGAGACTCTGTCTCTACAAAAAAAAAAAAAAAAAAAAAAAAACTTAACCCAGAGTGGTTCTTGTAGGCTAGAAGTTTTTCTTCTTCTTCTTATTTTTTTGTAGAGACAGAGTCTCACTTTTTTGCCCTCAGTAGAGTGCCGTGGCATCACACAGCTCACAGCAACCTCCAACTCCTGGGCTTAGGCGATTCTCTTGCCTCAGCCTCCCGAGTAGCTGGGACAACAGGCGCCTGCCACAACGCCCGGCTATTTTTTTGTTGCAGTTTGACCGGGGCTGGGTTTGAACCCACGACCCTCGGTATATGGGGCCAGCACCCTACTCACTGAGCCACAGGCGCTGCCCTAGGAGTTTTTCTTGGTGAGTCAGTGAGTGAGTGGTGAGTGAATGTGAAGCCTGGGACACTACTATACACGGCTGGAGACTTAATAAACACTGGACGCTCAGACTACATGAAAAACTTAAGTAATTGAGCTAGGATGTTGTGACCACTATGAAGTCACTTGGCAACAGGAATTTTTTAGCTCCATTATAATCTTACCAGGTCACTGGTGTATACGTGCTCTGCCCTTGACTGAAACTCCGTTAGGTGGTGCGCAACTGTATATATACATGTATATAAACTAAGTCCTATATAATAAGAGCACTTTTCTGAATCCAATCCTATTTTTATTTTATATACTATTTCTCAGCAGTGATCTTTCGAGCAAAAGCCAATGGCAGGAAAAAAGTAGTATATACCAGTTTCATGAAGTATGTCTTAGGTTTTTGTAAATAAATTTAACTCAAAATTGCTACATTAACAAAAATCGAAGATATATGGGGTAAAACAACTAAGTTTGTGGACTCATCCTAGAAAAAGTGCTACGTCCCTCACTGGTGCATATGCTTGTGGGTCATCAGATGGCTAAGGGAACACTAGTGATATTCAGAAATGAGGTATGTAGCACTTTTTCTAAGATGAGCTCTCAAATTTAACACTCTAGCCTCTTACATATTACTATAAGGAATTGGCTGATGTGGTCATAGACCTGAGAAATCCCAATGTCTGTAGTGGCCAATCTCGAAACCTGGAAAAGGTGATGGTGTAAGTTCTAGGCTGAGGCCATAGGCCTGAGGACCAGGAGAGCTGACGGTGTGGGTCTAGTCTGTCTATGTTGGAAAGCCCAAGGACAGTCAAGCAGAGACAGAATTCTTTCTTACTCAGCCTTTTTGTTCTGCTCAGGCATTCACTGGGTTGGAGGAACCCACCCACATAGGGGAAGACAATCTGCCTGGCTCAATCTATTGATTCCAACATTTTTCATCCAAAAACACCCTCAGAGACACACCCAGAATAATGTGTAACCAAATATCGGGGTATCCTGTGGCCCAGTCAAATTGACACATGAAATCAGCCATCACATGCTGGAAGGTAAAGGCATTAAAGGATCATTTAACAAACATGTTGACAATTGTAGTGCAGTCCTTCACATGTGTAACTTAGATCACATGATCTGAGACCGTGTGTTGGACCTCAGCTCTTAGACTATTGCTTAAAGACAGTTCCCTGGGTCTAGACATGCCACAAAAGTATTCATTGACACTCCCTGAAAAAAACTAAAGCAGACATTCATTTTCCTTGAACCTACATAGTCTTAAAATAAGAGCTGCCGTTTTAGATACTGGTATGTTTGGAGGACTCGCTTCTCAAGAAGGTGAGTCCTTGTGCTGATGGTTATTTGCAGGTGAGGGCCCATGTGCAGGAGCCAGCGCTCCTGTCCTCCAGGTCCCTCTGTTCTTCCTGCTGCAAGGTGAGCGCCCTCTGCAGGCAGGAAGGTTGAGTGCAAGCCTGAGAGAAGCAGGGAGGAGCAGACACCTCCTCATTGGTTGCCTTCCTCCTTCATTTGTTCATGCATCATGCATTTTGAAGAAAAAAAAATTAACTTCTGTTTGTCTGGCAAGGAGGTGGTGACAAATCTGGATGTATCAAGTGGCACAGAGAGTGAGGTTTAGGGTTTATCTGTACACAAGTGTTGCAATGACAAGTGCGTGGAGTAGATGAGGAATGACTTACTGGGGAGGGGGCTGTGAGTGCAGTGGACAGTGGCTGGAATCCAAACGGGGAGGGGACAGGTGTGCATCTAAGAAGAGACAGTGACCAGAAGTAAATGGACAACAGGAGGGAAAGATCCAGGGGACAGGGAGCCACGGCCCCGTCAGGCCCCGTGTGGCTTGGGCCGAAAGGGCACCATTGATTTCTCATTCTCCATCCCTCCCTGTGAAGGGTCCTTCTTCTGTGCCCAATCCTTCAACTATTTATAAAAACTTCCTCTCCTTTTTTTTTGGTTTTAAACATTGTAGTAAAATAAATATGTGACATAAGCTTTAGTGGACAGTTCAGTGATGTTAGTTAAGGTACATTCACATCACTGTGTGACTGTCACTCCAGAACTTTTCCAGGGTGCAAATACAACACTCTGTCCTCAACAGGAAGTGCTCTTCACACCCTGTCCCGCCGGCCCCCGGCAACTCACATTCTCCACTATCTCCACGCATCGGGCTGCTCTAGGTCCCGGGGGGTGTGTGAGCACCCAGGGTTTGTTTCTTTGTGTCCAGCTTATTTTACGGAGTGTAACGTCTTCAAGATTCATCTGTGTTGTAACATGTGTCAGAGTTTCTTCTTCTTAAGACTGAATGATATTCTGACATATGTACGCACCCCATTTTGTTTACACTCATCCGTCACCAGACACATGGGAGGCTCCCACCTTTTGACTATTGTAAATAACACTTCTGTGAACAGGGTGTGAAAATGTTTGAGTCCTTGGTTTCAATTCTTTGGGGTATATACGCAGAGGTGGAATTGCTGAATCGTGTGGTGATCATATATTTAATTTTTAGAGAAACTTCTGTCCTGTTTTCTGGGACAGCTGTACTGATTCGCATCACGACCAGTAGTGCACAAGGATTCCACTTTTTTCTTTTTGAGGCGGAATCTCATTCTGTCACTCCATGTAGAGTGCACGGGGTCAGCCTAGCTCACAGCAACCTCGAACTCCTGGGCTCAAGTGATTATCCCACCTGAGCCTCCCAAGTAGCTTGGACTCTAGGTGCCACCACCACGCCCAGCTAATTTTTCTATTTTTAATAGAGACAGGGTTTCACTCTTGTTCAGGCTGGTCCCAAACCGGTGAACCCAAATGATCCTCCCACGTCAGCATCCCAGAGTGCTAGGTAGTTTGAGCCCCAACACCTGCTGATTTTCCTGTACCAGAACGCTTGGGATTTTCTGCTTTTTGTGACCAGCCATCCAAGTGGGTGCTGCCCACCTCTTGTGTTTGGTGCCCAAGCGTCCAGTCTCTGGACTCACTCTTCCTTGCTGCACTTGTCCCTGTCCGTCCCTACCAGCTGAGGGGCAGCACAGAACAGCCCCCTGCTAACCACTCACACACCTCTCTTTCCAGCCCAGAGTCCTCTCTTTCAAACTCCAGACTCCTTTTCGTGGCTGCCTACCGACTTTCCTGTGGACAGCTAAAAGACATCTCAGACTCTGTTTCTAAGCTCGAATTCCTGATTTTTTCACACCTCACTCGCACCCCAAACTACTTCACCTGCAGCTTCCCTATCTCCAGGAGTGGGGGGCCATCCTGTCAGCAGGTGCTGCCCTGAGACCTAGGCCAAGGGGCACTTAAGCGGGCTCCTTCCCTAGCACACACACACATACACACACACTGCTTAGTCACAGAGAGGCAGGGCTTGGTGCTGGTAGGCAGGAGACCTCTAGACATTCCCTCTCAAGCTCAAGACCACACAGGCCCCAGGAGCTGTCCCCACATTGTCTGCCTGGTGCCATAGTCTCATGCTGTGGAGGTTTGTGGTGGGGAGAAAAGATCAAAGACCAAGGTACTCCCTTGTCAGATTCTTTTTTTAAGCAGAGCTTCAGTAGGTTCTGGCTTAATGAAGTCTTGCTTCCCAGAGTGTGTGTCCATTTTCCTGTCTTCTTGTCCAGGTTGTGATTGCAGAGCTCCATCACCCAGCCCTGAGTGTGGCTGCCGAGATGCCATGGCTTGCAATATTGAACAATGCATAGTTTCAAACTTGCATATCTGGAGGTCTAATTATAACCTACATGAAGTAAGATATTGCTTCTTTATGTAAGCAACACAGCTATTGCTGGGCTGGTTACAATGCCCAGTAGAATCATACTGGTTTCACTTCTGTCTAAATACTTTGTATGATTTAATTAAACTTTCAAAAATTTAAACACAAATTTCAGCTCTGATTAAATTTAATTTTATAATTAAAGTGTGTTTTGCTTTTGAATTTGAATACCTAATTTTGAATGTTTTAGAGGCAAAATAATTTTTGAAAACATGACAAATCATTTAAACTTACTGTTTTTTATATTTACATTTAACTTACATTTTCGATAATAATACAATGAAAATTTGTATACTTGAATCCAATTAGATTTTTGGTTCTTTATCTCATTTGTGTTGTTAAAGATAAATTTTTGTGAAAATCTTGCTCATGCAACATAATGTTTATAATGAAATGAGACAAAAAACACATATTTTAGGGCAAAAGTACATAGTAATTTATGAATTATGGGTGTCTTTATTTTTTACTTATTCAAACATGGCTGGCCCATGAATAGAACCCCCAGACACGTGCAGTGAGGATTAAACTCAGTCACTGATATTTTGCCAACTTTCAGCCATATAAAAACCAGAGCTTTTCACATATTTTTTTGCTTCATCATTATGAAAGCAAGAGGCTAGCCCATATTTTGTTTAAAAAGTTGGCTGGCTCACTTTCTACTTTTCAAATATTTAGACTTGTGCCTGGTGGCCTCCCAACTGTGCTCTTGCTACTGGCCCCCGTGTGCTACAGGCAGAGCTTTCTACAGAGGCTCAGGACACACAGAACATGGCTGACAGAGAGGCTCAGGATGCACAGAACATGCCTGACACAGAGGCTCAGGACACACAGAACACGGGTGACACAGAGGCTCAGGACGCACATAACACGGGTGACACAGAGGATCAGGACGCACGGAACACGGCTGACACAGAGGCTCAGGACGCACGGAACACGGCTGACAGAGAGGCTCAGGATGCACATAACACGGCTGACACAAAGGATCAGAACGCATGGAACACGGCTGACACAGAGGCTCAGGACGCACAGAACACGCCTGACACAGAGGCTCAGGACGCACAGAACACGCCCGATACAGAGGATCAGGACGCACAGAACATGGCCGACACAGAGGCTCAGGACGCACAGAACATGCCCAACACAGAGGCTCAGGACGCACAGAACATGGCTGACACAGAGGATCAGGACGCACAGAACATGGCTGACACAGAGAATCAGGACTCACAGAACACGCCTGACACAGAGGATCAGGACGTACAGAACACGCCTGACACAGAGGCTCAGGACACACAGAACACGCCTGACACAGAGGATCAGGACGCACAGAACACGACCGACACAGAGGCTCAGGACGCACAGAACACGGCTGACACAGAGGCTCAGGACGCACGGAACACACCTGACACAGAGGATCAGGACGCACGGAACACGCCTGACACAGAGGATCAGGACGCACGGAACACGGCTGACACAGAGGCTCAGGACGCACGGAACACGCCTGACACAGAGGCTCAGGACGCACGGAACACGGCTGACACAGAGGCTCAGGACGCACGGAACACGGCTGACACAGAGGCTCAGGACGCACGGAACACGGCTGACACAGAGGATCAGGACGCACAGAACACGCCTGACACAGAGGATCAGGATGCACAGAACACGGCTGACACAGAGGCTCAGAACGCGTGGAGCACTCCCGACACAGAGGATCAGGACGTGTGGAGCACTCTGACAAGAGTCAGGATGTGTGGAGCACTCCAGACACAGGCTCAGGATGTGTGGAGCACTCCCTACACAGAGTCTCAGGATGCATGGAGCACTCCAGACACAGAGGCTCAGGATGCGTGGAGCACTCCTGACACAGGCTCAGGATGTGTGGAGCACTCCCTACACAGATGCTTAGGATGCGTGGAGCACTCCAGACACAGGCTCAGGATGCGTGGAGCACTCCTGACACAGGCTCAGGATGTGTGGAGCACTCCCGACACAGGCTCAGGATGCGTGGAGAACTCCAGACACAGAGGCTCAGGATGCGTGGAGCACTCCCAACACAGGCTCAGGATGCGTGGCGCACTCCCTACACAGAGCCTCAGGATGCGTGGAGCACTCCCAACACAGAGGCTCAGGATGTGTGGAGCACTCCCAACAGAGGCTCAGGATGTGTGGAGCACTCCCTACACGGAGGCTCAGGATGCGTGGAGCACTCCTGACACAGGCTCAGGATGTGTGGGACACTCCCAACACAGTGGCTCAGGATGTGTGGAGCACTCCTGACACAGGCTCAGGATATGTGGGGCACTCCCGACACAGAGGCTCAGGATGTGTAGAGCACTCCCAACACAGAGGATCCGAACACGTGGAGCACTCCTGACACAGAGGATCAGGACAGGTGGAGCACTCCCAACAGAGGATCAGGACGTGTGGAGCACTCCTGACAAGAGTCAGGATGCGTGCAGCACTCCCTACATAGAGGCTCAGGATGCGTGGAGCACTCCCTACACAGGCTCAGGATGTGTGGGGCACTCCCGACACAGAGGCTCAGGATGCGTGGAGCACTCCCTACACAGGCTCAGGATGTGTGGGGCACTCCCGACACAGAGGCTCAGGATGCATGGAGCACTCCCTACACAGAGGCTCAGGATGTGTGGAGCACTCCCGACACAGAGGCCCAGGATGTGTGGAGCACTCCTGACACAGAGGTTCAGGATGCGTGGAGCACTCCCAACACAGAGGCTCAGGATGTGTGGAGCACTCCCGACACAGAGGCTCAGGATGCATGAAGCACTCCTGACACAGGCTCAGGATGTGTGGAGCACTCCCAACACAGAGGCTCAGGATGCGTGGAGCACTCCTGACACAGGCTCAGGATGCGTGGAGCACTCCAGACACAGAGGCTCAGGATGTGTGGAGCACTCCCGACACAGAGGATCAGGACACACAGAACACGGCTGACACCTCTCCTTCTTTCACACCTGTCACTCAGCATGGCAGGGAAACCTGTTTTCTAGACCCTCAGGGGCATGCAGAGCTGACCCAAGTCTCTCTTCCCATGTGCCATCATCTGTCACCTGGTCACTGTGAATGACGGCACGGTCTCTCTCTTGGTCCTCTGCTCACGTGCAGAGCCTTCCACTTTCTGCCTTTCTCCTCCAGCCACCTTGACCACATCTCCTCTCTGACTTCCCTTCACTCCCCCAAACCTGCCAGTCACATGCCCACCTGTAGCCCAGGCTTAGCACTGTCTGTTCCCTCTGTCTGAATGCTGTTCCTTCTGACACCTTGGTTAACTCTTTCTCCTCCTTCAAGACTTTGCTTACATGTTAATACCACCTTCTTCAGGAGGCCTTCCCTACTTCCCTACTTCAAATTACACACACCCATCTACATTTTCATGGGGGATCTCCTTGAGCCCCATCCCCCAAACCTCTAATTTTTTCCTGTAGCCCATTTTAACTTGGAAAATCCTCTGTCATTGACTTAGTTTCCCGAGTTCCCACTGAAATACACACTCTGTGAGGGCAAAGGTTTTTGTCTGCTTTGTTCACTGGGACATCCTGTCGTATGCTGATGCTCAATACATATTTATTGAAGAAATGAGAGTAGTCAAAAAAGTGTTCATTGACAGGGAGTAAGATCAAAGTTAGGACTTCAGGATCACTTATCCAGTGGGAGTCCACAGAATCCTAGGATCAGCACCTGTCTGCAGACGGATCCTGAAGTCTAAGGCATAAGCAGGCACAGCGTGGCTGGGCTGGTTGCTGCAGAGGTTTGAACAGAGGGCTCTTGAGGCCTCAATCTGGGCGTTTTCAAAGTCCTGGGCTGGCCCACCCCGGAGGGGGCTCCAAGGCCCAGAGAATGGGAAAGCCTTGCTGAGGTGGTGCAGGCTGCTAGCAAAGAGCCCTGATGGGCGCCTGGGCTGAAAATGAGGCTGCTGCTCTTTCCGTGCCCCCTTCCAGGAGGGGCTCCCATGCCAGACCCCAAAACGCAGATTTGGCCCGCCAAGTGACAGGGCACCCTGGTCTCAAGCAATAGAAGAGCCTGAGGAGGAAGATGTGTTTTGGGCTTGCTGGTCAGGTGATGTGGGGTAGAGAGAGACCAGAAGTTGGCAGGAGGCCTTCCCAGGAGACATTCCTCAGCCCCAGGTCCTCAGGCAGCTACCCCCATCTCCAGCATCACCAAATTTAGCAAATAAAAATCCAGGACGCCCAGTTAAATTTGAATTTCAGGTGAACAACAAGGTTTTTAGTATAAATGTACCCCACATATTGTATGTATTGTTTATCTGATTTTCAAAATTTTCTGGTTTTCTTGTAATGTACCTGGCAATCCTATGTCTAGAGCACAGTCAGGGGTAGGGACAGGGCTCCAGAACCCATCCCCAAAGTTCTCTCCTTCCCCAGCCCCAGGGGTCTAGGAAGATCCTGAGTAAAGCCAGCCCCTCTCACCAGAGCCAGGCAACCAAAGCCCTTTCCTCTCCCCTATGGGCACCGGGGAGCCTCTCACCTCCCACCACTTTGCTCTTGCACCCATGGCCTGGTGAGGCTTGAATTCAGGGCATCTTCTGAAACATCAAAAGAAGCATTTAACTTTTCCCTGGGCAAGGAAGCCCTGACTCAGGATGGAGTTGTCTGATCTTCCTGGGAGGGAGAAGGGAAACTCCAATACTCTGTCTCCCTCTTTCTCTCTCTCTCCTTTTCTTTTTTTTGGCTGAGAAGTCCATAGCAGCAGAAAAGGCAAGATCCCAGTTATTTTTCCAGTAACTGACCTATTACACAAAGTTTTAGAGAATTGGAATATTATGGAACATGCTTAATGTGAAACCTCTGCTGAGCACTGTTCAGTCTGGGATAATCCTGAGTTCATGTGTGATTCCACCAGACCTACTATTTCCTCTTATCCCAGGGCAGGTGTGAGGAGGCGACCGTGTGTTCCCACGTCACAGTACGAGGGGCTGAGATCTGGCTCTGCCAAGAACGACCTGTGGTCACCCAGCCTTGTCTGAAGTGTAGCAATAGGATCAAGCACTTTCCTTCTGACTGTTGCTTTCTTAAGCAGGAAAAAAATCTGCATTTCACTAATCAGGAATGACCTCCTGATGCTTCCTCTCATCCCCCAGGGATCCGCAGAATTTGGGTTGAGACACCGTCTTCCCTGACCACGGTTTCTTTCAAGGTGTGGCCTACTTAGCCGAATGAGCAGAGCACATCTATAATTAGAATTGTATGCAAAATGAAAAGGCTCTTTAAGGAACCTCATAGTCTTAAGCATCTGTTGCCATGGAAGCTGGCAAGCAGCTCCAAAAATCTAGAGAGGTAAGTGACAATTGCCCACTGCTAAAGGGCCCCTTTAAATAAAGTTGCCTTTTTTCTTTGGATTCTGAATAAATATAAACCTGGGTTTTTAGTGCAAAATCCTGATTTCAAGGTTATTGATGCCATACTAAATTAATACAGTCTGCGACAGCACACACCACCCCAGCAAAGCCGGGGATACTCCTGTCTTCTGAAAGCTTGACATTTGTTTTTCATCATGAACTTAAAGGTCAGGAGCTACAGAAGGATCAGAGTATCTGCCTGAGTTTACATTTACATGCATTTTATTTTATTCCCACACGCGCTTTTTATGAGATCCATCACCAGAATAAAACTGTAGCTCTCCCGTATTCTCTGGGCTGGCTAAACTAGGAGAGTTGTCAAGCTGCTATCTCTACATAATTTGAATTAAAATAAGAAATATATGCTGATTTGATATTTCAAAAGCAATGGCTTTAAGTTTGACATTGGCTAAAACTGGCCGTCACAGAGAGGGCGCACATTTCTTGATGTATAAGATTGGGGGAAGGGGCACAGATTGGAGACAGAATCTAGTCCTGTTGTGCACTTTTTGGTTAAAGCCATAGACCTCTCGCTGTCCAGCTAGTCTCTGCATGATTAGCCAATGATCAATCCAGAATCGATGGGAACACACACTGCTCCTCTTTCTCACAAATGGATGTTTTGGCTGTGTCTGTTTCTTCTCAAGGTAAGTGTGCCACCGTGCTCTGTGTTACTATGGTAGCCTCTCCCTTTTTTGTGATACCAAATAACATTTTATATTTTTACCAAAATACCTGTGGAGCTGACAGAGCATGGTGCATTCATTTTCCATGATTTTGTAGTGAGGGAAAAGGCTAGCATGAATAATTCAAAAATAATGCTGAGACTGTTCAGATTTAGTATTGGAGAGGTCATCACAGTTGGGAGAAATGAGCTAAGAGACTATTACTATTCCACGATCTTTGAATCTCAAGGTGACATCATTATTATTTCTCTCTATCTATAATGTGGTGCTGCAACCAGCTTATTGCTGCGTTTCTCATGGAGGGGAGAAAGATGAACTACATACAGACCTCAAAATGTGAACCATAAGCATAGTGCCCAATAAAGCTGTTATTAACAGTTCCCACTGTTTTAGCTGCCTGCTTCCAGGTCAAGCAGCTTTAAAAATGATAACTGACATTGAAAGTTTGAGTAAAGACCATTCATTCTAAAGGGAGCCATTGCTTAGTCACATGACTCGGACTCCTTAATAACACTTGCTAATCTCAGACTGAACTGCGGAAAAGTGCCCTCATGATAAGCTTAGCCCTGAGCACACTGGACAGATTGAACACAAGTGCCAGGGACAGCCTGGAGAAACAGGTTTGTTACAGGACCCAGGTCCACCACAAGCACACCTGAGCAAGCATAAAGCAATCTCACACAATCATATTTAATTTATGCTTATTTTCAACCACAAGTGCCAAGATATCACCAAAAAAAAAACACGTGCTGGAGTAGTGTTTACAGCGCTTCTTTGCTGGCCATTTGTTACCACCACAAAATCAGTGATAAATCTTGCTTCCTCTGGAACAAGATTAAAAACATCTCTACATTCAAAAATATTAAAATGGAATAGAGCAATTACTACTGCAAAATCCCTTTTCCCTCCTACCCCCAAAGGGTCCCTCCATGTTTAAAACATCTTTTTTACTTCATAGAATTTTACAAGCCTTCCCACCAGCTTACTTTTTAATTAAAATGTCCCTGTTAGTGTCAGAACTCAGAGACATCGCATTTGGTTTAAAGGTTTAGCAGTCTGCAGCATTTGTGATTTTTGTAAGAGGGGATATAAAAGCACCACAGATTTCGTCTTTTAAGTGATGCAGAAACATTCTGAGTCTGTGTTCCTCCCGCTTCCTTTCCCCTGTTCCCACTTGCCTGTCACGCGGTCAGGTCCCCTCTGACTCTCAGAGGTAGCTGCCAGCAAAAGACACTCCCCGGCCTCACACCTGAAGCCATGCTGGTTTTTTTTGCTTTTGTTTTATTTTCAGGTAATTTTGATAATGAGGAATTATTTCTGTATCTACTATCCAGTGACTACTGATTCTCTGTTTTATTTTCCTAAATTTTATTTAAAAATTTATAATTTGGAATTTATTGTGAAATGTGAAGTTAAAATGAAATATGTGTGTGACCGTCATAGTTGGTTGACTTCCTGAAAGTCACTTCTTCTCTTCTTTTGCCTGTCTTTACCTCCCTCTCTCTTCTCTGTCTTCTTTTCAGAGGCCACGCTGGGGACTCGTCACCGGAGGTTGCTGCTGGAAGGGTGAAAGAGTCCGCGTGTGCTCAGAGGCAGCTGGCCCCTTCCAGAGCTCCTCTTCTGTTGCTTCCGTCTGTGCCGCGCACTCAGGCCTGTTCGTTGAGCCAGCCGCAGCTGGGTTCCTGTCTCTTGCACCCAAAGGGCGTGTGCACCCACAGCACACTGCCCGGTGCACACTGGGGCTGCACAGAGGAGGGTGCGCTTGTGTCCCCGGCCAGCCAGGCTCCATGCACAAAGCCAGCTGTGACTCGGGAAGGCTGGCGATCAGGGAAACCTGCCAGGCCACACCTGTTGGATGTGCTGTTGGTTAGTAATGTTTAACTGAGAAAAACACAGAATTCATTCTTTTCAAAATAGTAAAGAAAAAATAAGAACATGGAATCCAGGAGGCAGTATGGATAAAGGCATACAACTCAAACAACAAATACACACGCCCGGCACGTAAGGTGGATAAGAGTCGTTTTACGGACTGTGTTTTAACCCACTGTATTCAGACACCCAAATTCTCAGAAGTTGCTCTGCCTCGGAGGGGTGCCCCTGCGCACAGTATGGGCAGTGCCTGTGGGAGCCACCTGAGCCCTGCAGAGGGTTTACTCTGATGGCTGTTAGGGCCTCGGCATGTCACTCAGTGCCTGTGCTGTGTCTTGTGAATGTTGTAATAAACTACCACAAACTTCAGAAGCTCATCCGCTCAGAGTTCTGGAGGCAGAAGGCTGAAATCACCGCGTGGCAGGGCGGCTCCTCCTGAAGGCTCAAGGGAAAACTTTTCTCTCCTAGTCCTGGCGGTTTCCGACAAACCTGGTGTCCTCCGGCTTATGGAGGCATCACTTCAATCTCCGCACTGTTGCCACATGGCTGTCCTCCTAGGCCTTTATTTCTTCACTTGGAATTTCCCTGAATCTCTGTGCCCCAAATCTCCTTTCTATAAGGACAATAGTTGCTGGATTACAGCCTTCTCTAGTCCAGTGTGATCGTATCTTGACTGCATTTGCAAAGGTTCTATTTCCAAATAAAGTCACACTCACAGGTACGGGGGTTAGGATCTGAACATACCTGTCTGGGAGGCACAATTCTACTGTTTATAGATACTTCCTTGCCAAATGAATGTCTTGCTTCTGGGGCAGTAGGATCCACAGGCCACAGGAAGAGTTCTCGGGTGCAGTTGTGAACACTCACAGCTGCCCACCAGGTGTCCTGCATCTCACGGAGGATTTCTACAATGCTGCCACCAGCTTCCTCCTTCCCAGCCCCACACCCCACAGTAGCCAGAGACTCTGGGTCAGGCTCCTCTGGGCTGTGTGGAGCCCAGAGACGGGCCAAGGAGTTGCAGGGCCTGTGTGGATGCCCCAGGCTGGGAGCTTGGTGGGGAGGAGCTGGGCCCTGGTCTCACCCTGGGGGCCGCCTTTGAAGTTGGCAGCAAGTCTCATAGCACAGGGACGGCACAAAGCAGGGAGACCCAGGCAGACTCTGCACTCCTCACTAATGTCCTGTTCAAAGAGAATAGTTTGGGCAAACAGCTCAGTGAATAGTGGATGAGTGGCAGAGTGGGAAGCCCAGCACGACACGTGTCTACAAGGGCCCCGTCCTCCTGCCCTCTCTGCAGCCCTGCCCAGGTTCTGCCAAGTGGGGACGAAGCCAGGGAGGGAGGTGGCCCCTTGTCTTTTTTTTTTTTTTTTTTTTTAACATTTAATGTCTATCTTGCTGTCCTGAAGGTGCCCAGCACTGGCGCAGGTGGAACACAATTCAGTGATCAGCCAGGAGCTGGTTTACTCACCTGAGCCTGGGAGAGCCTGGAGGCAGACTGCGCAGGAGCCAGACTTTTCCTGCATGGAGACGACTGTAACTCTCTGAAGCTTCTCTCTCCAAGCTCTCAGAGGCTCTATCCCCCTTTGGTCCATAATCACAGCTAATGGGCTGGCCACAGAGGCGTCAGGGGCATAAAATGGTCTAACACTACATTGACTATAAATAGCAAAGCCATAAGTGACATTACTTTGCAGATAAGAAACAATCACATCATTAAGCAAAGGTGTTTAGTGTATCAGTCACCCTAACTTTGATTTATTGCAAGGCATTTGTCTGTCACCAGCACAATGGAAGCTATAATGCGGCTCAAGGGTTTAAAGAGAAAATTAAGATGAATATTGCTGCTAGCACTTGGGTTTGCACAGATACAAAATGGGTGGGCTTCCCCGGCTGCCTGCAGGGCTGGCCTCGGCCCAGCTTCCAGGCCCAGAGGCTAAGGACTGCCTGGGGGTGGGGGCAAAGCAGTGAGCCCTGGGGGCTCGAGGCAGGGTGCCCAGGGCAGGAAGCAATGACACCAGAGGGAAGAGCTCCCAAGAACCTGGCTTTGTGCAAAGGGAATAATGCATTCCCAAGGGCTAGGGCTTCCCCCTTTTCTTTGAGACTTTATAGCAGAAATACAAACTGGAAATGATGACTGGAGTTATTTTGATGAACACAATGTTCTAAAAAGCAGTCTTGTTAAACACAACTGCTCCTTCCTATATTCGATTCAGTTTGAATCTTGCAAGAAGTTTTGGAAACTCACTGGAGGTCAGGTTTGAGCCCGGCCAGGGATGTGAGAGGAAGGCAGGTCACGGTTTCTGTTCTCTGGGAACTTGTGGCCCAACCAGGAGAAGGCAGGGTCCTCGGCAGGCTGTGGCTGTTGAGTGAGTTGAATAGCAGCTGAGGCAGAGGTTCTGGTGGTTCAGTGTGGCAGGTGGCATGGGGTGGACTCCTAGGAAGACACACGTCCCTTCCAGGTGGGAAGATCAGGATAGGGAGAGAGAAGAGGATTTTAAAGGGCCTCAAAGGCTGGAGAGATTCAATGGGAACCAGACAGGGGACTGGAGGTTTTGCAAGGGATGCCTGTCCAGAGCTCTGCGTGGCTCCAGCTGGGGGCAGAATTCTAATGTGCTAGTTCACTGGCCACATGCAGAGTCGCTGGGAAAGAGAAGTCTGGAAGGATGGCAGGACGGCATGAGGAAGGGTGTTGAGTGGGCAGGGAGGGGGGCAGGTTGTGCTTATTTTAATTGCAAATGGGGTCACTGCATGAGGACATGCAGGGGGCAGGACCACTGAGAAACGCTGTCGAGAGGGGTCAGCCGTGTGAGGTGTGCACCCAGTCCAGCCCAGTCATGGCAGGTGAGGGAGCAGTGTAAAGGGGTCTCCTGCACAAAGGCCCAAGCCCCCAGCCCCCTGAAGAGCTCTTCCCAGTCTAGGCCACCCTGACACGTACACCTCGGATGCCCCAGGCGGCTGGCAGTTCCTGCAGGGAAGAAGGTCCAGTCTCACCCTCAGGAGCAATCTTGACACAGGTGGAGTCACCTGTGTCAGTGTACTTTGAATTTAGAGAGGGTTGTACTGTCTCATAAAAACCAAAAAAACACCTATGTCCTCAGTGGTATTTCCCGAGGATTTGGGTTGATAAAAGACATGCTTTCTACACTGCTGCAAAGTCTTCTAACCACTGGCTTAAATGTTCTATGCACATCTGAGCGGCCTCCTCTGGGTCACTTTTTGTAACTGACCACTCCAAAAGGGCCTCAGCATCGTGTTTCTCTGCAAGCCCTCAGACCAAACATCCCCTCAGCCAGCTTCAGGAAACAACGTCGGCCCCAGTGGGGGCCCCTTTACAAATGTGTGCCTGGAGTGTGAAAGATGTCTTGGGCCCTGCACTCATCCCACCAACGTCACCTGAGAGTCTCCGCCTATGGGTGCTGAGAGTGGGGCTGTAGGTGGGGCCAAGTGGGACTGGAGGACACGTGAGCCCTGGCTTCAGCCCCATGGCTGCTCACTGTCAACTGCTGGGCCCTGTGTGTCTCCTCTCGCTTATGGAGAGTGTTTGACCAGTGCATAGACCCCAGTTGGTTGTCCATTTAGACTTCCTGATTAAGGTCTCAGTGATTTTTTTCTAGTGTATGTCCCAAGAATACGCTCATTTTCAAAAACCTGAATGGCTGTTAGTACTGTAAGTCAGAAACATTCAGGTAAATCAACTGCCAAGTCTAGGGACCTCTGACAAATGGCAGATGGGCCACTTTCCTTCCAGATCCTGCGCATTCTACAGTGCAGTCCTATAGAAACCACTGCACAGTCGAACGTGCGGGGTCTGGAACCACTTCTGATGCCTTGGTTGGGGGATAGAATCATCTCAGGTTTTCCAGAACTAATCACCCAGCACCCTCCCTCTCCCCTCCATCACTCAAAGGGGCTTCCTTGAAGTGCCTGATGGCCTTGCCTTTTCGTCCTCTTCTGTTACGAGCTGCCGACCAGGGTCCCAGCCAGTCTGGAAGGGGTTGAGCTGAGTGCCAGGCATCCCTATCCAGCACTGCAGCCTGACCATTTCCCAGATGAGCCCCCCTGCTTGGATCTGAAAGCATGCTTCTTTATCTGTCAGCAAAAGGTAGCAGAAGGCAGTCCTTGGTCACTGGAATCAGACTGGAATCATTTCTTGGGGTCCCCTTTCCCTGAACTGGCCAAGACAACAGAACTTTGTGTATTTGATCATTTTGAAGCCAGACAGCTGGGGGTGCTGGTGGACCCACCTGGGAGCGGCACACCCAGATGATAGTGTCGAGGTGCTGGCGGGACCCACCGGGGAGCGGCACACCCGGATGACAGTGTCCAGGTGCTGGCGGGACCCACCGGGGAGCGGCACACCCGGATGACAGTGTCCAGGTGCTGGCGGGACCCACCGGGGAGCGGCACACCCGGATGACAGTGTCCAGGTGCTGGCGGGACCCACCGGGGAGCGGCACACCCGGATGACAGTGTCCAGGTGCTGGCGGGACCCACCGGGGAGCGGCACACCCGGAGGACAGTGTCGCTGAGGTAAGAATGTGAACGAGTGGCCTCTGTTGAATGCTCGTCAGCACGGTGCCAAGTGCCCTGTGTCTACGATTGTGTCTGATTCTCCTGACTTCTCTAGGCAGTGTGGGCACTGATTATCCCCTTGTCCACAAATCCAAATCAGATTGCAGCAATGTCCCAAGACCACAGGCTTAGTAACTAAGTATCAGAGCTTAGATTCAAAGGCAGCTCTGGCTGATGCCAAAGTCACAGTGGGGGGTGAACAGGCCCCCCAAATAAATTTCAGGCACTTCTAAGTATAGTGCTCCCACTTTGGTGGGCATCAGGGTTACCTGACAGCTTGCAGAGGATGCAGATTTTTAGGTCCCAACTTCAGGGGGCATGATGCAGTAGACTTACCTGGCTGGGGTCAGGAATCTGCACTACTGGGGACCCTGACGCTGGCCCGTGGCTCTGCAGTGTTAGGATGTGTCCAGTCCTTTTCCTCTGACCTTGAGCTGTGACTGGCGGAGACCAAGTGCGGTCCTCTGGCCTTCTGGATGCAGCTCCTCAGCCCTTCATGTGGCTCTCCCTAAAGGCCTGCTATACAGGGACTCCCAGACACATTCCAGTCCTGTTCCTCTGTGAAAGGGAAGCTGGGACCTACTCTGAAATCACTCCCCAGCAGGGAGGTGGTTGGGCTGCAATAGCCTAGAGACCCCACTTGAATTTATAAGATGTCACTGCTTCTCACTGCCAGGGTATAGGGCCGGCTTCCTCAAGGGCCTGACTCCAGGCTGTCATGGGGAAGAGTGAGGCTGCTGTTCTCCGAAGCAGCCCGTTCACCAGCCCCCAAGATGACCTTGCACAGTGGGGACCAGGAGTGAGAGGGAGAGGGGATAAGACACCGGGGCTTCTCAGACTTATAGTCAGAGCCCCCTTATCCTGGCGGAAGTGCTTTGATTTTCCTTGTCCTCTGAGTTTGGGGTTCAAGAGCCATAGGCACGCCTGGCAGGGTTGAAGACGGACAGCAGGTGGGCAGAGTTCTGGGCTGCACACTGTTGGTTGTGCTGCCTGGCAGTCTGCCTCACTCAAAGCCATTTGTTACTACTGCCTGAGTGCTTCACAGGGTATTTTGAGGACCCACCTGCATAAAACTTACCTGGGGTGCTTGCTGAAAGTGCTGACTCCTCCACATGTGACATTTTATAGGCACCACAAGGACACTTCTACTCAGCTCATCATTCTGGGGCTTCTCCTTTTATTAACACTTTCCATTGAGTCCGAAAAAAAAAAAAAGTGCTGACTCCTAGGCCAGCTGTCGGCACAGAGAGTGGGGTTTCTGGGAGGGCAGCCTGGTTCTTTGCATAACACTGATGCTGTATCCAGAACACATTTGGCTGCAGGAAACAGAATACCTGACCAGTAACAGTCTGCCCTAATGAGCAGAGGCTTGCATGTAGAATGTGTAGGAAGGTGAGAGCCACTGTCCGTCCCACATTCCTGGTGTGTCAACCTTTGTTCTGAAGCTTGTTGCCTCATGGTTGCAAGGTGGCTGCCACAGCTCCATCTTTTCAGTTCAAGGCAGAAAAGATGAGGAAAGGAGAAAAGAAGTATGCTAGCAATAAATGTCCCCTTTAACCAGAAAAGGTAAAGCCGTTCTAGAAACAAACAGCCCCATGTCCTGTAGGACACTTTTGCTTAAATTTCAATCACCAGAATTAGGTTTCGTGGTCACTTTTAATCACAGAAGAGACTGGGAAAATGGGGAAGAGCATTGATATGATCGGGTTAGGTCAATCATGGTTATCACCTGAAGCTGGAGACAGAAGCTGGTGTCTGTTAGTGAGTGGGGGGTGGGGGGCAATGGGTGACCCACGGTGTCTGTACACAGACGCCCACTGACCTGAAGAGGTAGCCTTCCGCACAGTAGCAAAGGGCAGGGCAGTGATTCATGGATTGCCAGGGGATGAGGAGGGCCGTCCAGGAAAATAGTTTCTCCTGCTTCCAGCAGCCTCTGTTCTTGCCCTAACATGCCTTAAATAACAACTTTCAATCAATGCCTGAGGAAAAACCACAGTAAACATTCGAACTTTAGTGACTGAGAGGACCCTTTCTATGGGGAAACGTGAAGGTGGAAGGGAAGATTAAATGCCTCGGCGCCTACACCACCAAGTGGAAGCATGGGCGGGAAGCTGGCTGCGTGGGGCGCACGGCTGGCCCGCCACTCGGGAGAATGGGGGGGGACACTGGGGATGTCAGGATGACACACCACACCTGGCAGGTGAGGGAGCAAGAAGGAAACCACGGCAACAAAAGGAAAGCCGGGGGAGCGACAGAGGCTGAGCTTTTTCCGCATGACAAAGGGGTGTGCAGCGCCAAGTCTCAGCGCCACGACTTCTTGAAGGGCTTTCTGGGAAAACTTTAATGTGAGCGGAATGTCAGTTTTCTAACTTCTGCGTAGAAGCAGGTGACAGGAAACATCAGTTGGTGGTGTTTCATATCACCAGTGACTCGAATTAATGTTTGCCTTCCTTCCCTCCCTCCCTCGCCCCCTCCTAATTCTACAAGCCCCACTTCATATCCAGTGGAACTTATATTTATTTGTAATCTCACTGCTTACACTCCACTGAACAATAAAAGAACAATAAACTTAATAAAAAGCCCAAGTGATTGGAAATTGCTCTGGGAATGGCAGTCCAGTATGAAAGCTATAAATTTACTTGTGTGCTCATGACAATGTCAGCTAATTTTTATGAAAAGCCCATCACAGAACATGGCACCAAACTCTGTGATCACTCGTGTGTCTGCCATCAGCCTTCCCCTGATAACACAATAGAAAATGCATCATAACGTGATGTTTCAAGCCACAGATTCATCTTGAAATGCTCACTCTTTCTAGGAACACTTCTTTTCTGAACCTGCCTTACACCTGAACTATGAATTAATCATTCCTTTTCTATCCTGTTACACAATGCCCACCAGTGCCGTAGGTACGGGGTGTGGGGTTGAGAATTTAGGAAACAACCACCAGAAATATCCCACATGACAAACTAGATTGGCCTACGTTTGTGAATCTAACTCAGGAAGACATAATTAGTCCAGGTCAGCGGCAGTCCTCCAGGAGCCGAAAAACTTAGTCTGAACACCTTTCTCTTCAACAACACACTTTGAAATAAATCACTGGGGGCCTGTTTCTCATTGTGCTTGGCCTAGTGGGAATACACGGTTGTTAGGTTGTCCTGGGATTACAAAGGGTAAGAAATTGGCCTTCCTTTTAGCATTTGAAAATACCCTTTTAGCCTGATCATTTCTGATGGTTTCTAACCTTCTCTTCAGATCTCCCAATATTTTTCATGTTCTAGGAAATCAGGCTGGTTAAAAAAAGAAAATACTTTAGCCACATGATTGAAATGAAAAGTAGCCATCTTAAAGAAAAATGCTCTGTGTAAATGAGCAACATCTCAGCAATGGTAATTTGTCCCCTGGCCGCAGCAAGTTTGTAAACTTTATGGCTGTGAGCTGAGGAGTGCGGCCCATCTGTCCTGACTTGGTATGATTATAATCATCCGTAGATGACGCTTCAACATTTACAGGCACCAGGGGAGGAGGGAAGGGCAGCGGGAAGAGGGGAGTTTAAAACTAACCCGAAAATAGTTGCTGCATCCATGGTCCCCACCAGACTGGCTGATTCACCTCCTCTCTCTGGGGTCCACTCATGGGCCTGCCACCGAGTCAGGGCCCGTGGACATCCCTGGAAATTCTCTTTGGCTGAACAAAGAGGCAGGCGTGCTCAGGCAGCGGCCTATCTCAAGGACTTTGGGGGCTAGTGCATGAGGGGGTGGGTGTGTGGGTGGAGTGAGGAAGGGTCTGAGCGAGGGACCCCAGTGCTTGGTGCTGTCTCTCCATTTGGGAGGGCTTGGCCTGTTGCACGGTCTGCAGACACCTGCTGGGGACCCTGGCCCCAGGGGCTGTGGAGCTGTTCACTCCTGATTGGCCACCTGCCTCCTTTGGGAGAAAGGCTATATTTGAAGCCATTTCCCAGAAGTCATGCCCCACCCCTGACCAGATGCACATCTTGAAATCCAGGAGGTAGTGAAGAACATTGAGCCAGACTCTCAGGGGCTGCTGGAAAGTTACAGAAATCTTCGGAGGGCCCAGCCTTCAGGTTTCCCAGGAGTTCTGCAGAGTGGGGGACGCTGGAGACAATGGCTCTGAGACCACAGAGGGCCTCATCTCATCTTATTCTTGGCGTAGCATGTGTCGTGAGGCGATACTTGTCCCCCCGCCCCTGCATTCCCTCTCCTGCCCTTCACCAACACGCCTGCTTACCCTAAAATACTGCGTCCTCTGGGAAGCCGTCCTGGATCCTTCCGGGTAGAACACATCTGTCTAGAGTGTTTGCACAGCTTCAATCGTATCAGATCACAGTTACCTGAGTCTTCACCTGCCTCCACCTGAACTGTGGCTGCCTGACCAGGTGCCCACACCCCCAGCGTTGCTCCTTGAGTCCTCTGCAGGTGCCTGCCCCCGTCTCATCCTCAGGGTACATTGGCTCTCAGAGTGTGTTGAAATATAACCGGCCTGGCTTGTTTCTTTTAAAATGAACTTTGAAAATGGGAATCTTTATTTCTTCTGCAAAATGGCAGCAGCTTGCAATTTGAATAAAGGAGCATGATGCGTACAATCAACTAAAAAATAACTTTGGTGTTTATTTCTTCCAGAAATGCACTAACGTCACACAAATAAAATTAAAGCCACGCTAATAAAGACTGAATGTTAAGACTAAATGAATCAAGTCCTAGTGCTTAGCAGTACAGCAATATTTTCCCCATTTCCAGGGTGTATAATACTTAGGGGTTGTGGCGTCCGTATGATTAATTACCAGGATGTGCTGCAGGCTTGCCTTATGAAAGTCCATTTACTGCAAGTTAGGCTGCAGGAGTTTTCTCCCTACAACATCACCAACTGCAGTGTTTTTTAATTCCTGTTGGAAGTGTGGCTTGAACTCTCCCTGCTAAATTAAACTCAATCAAGGGAGGAAACACGGGCGGAGCTCCACTGTCCTCTGCAAAGCCATTGACTTAACAAATTTTACATTATTTCATCAGCACAAGATCACATTATTATTGTAAACGAGACACACCATGTATTGCTGTTTTATCTTCCAAGCTGTAGGATTCTGCAAATCTTAATTTTAATCCCGCAAAATCCACTTTGGTCTTTTGTGTACAAAAACAAGCATTTAGCTGCAATCATTAAAAAAACGAACATATAGAGAGATGGGTAACTGATTTATATTCCATCCCTGTGTAATGAAGAGACAGCTTTTGATTTCAATGAAATGACAATTGCATAAGGGCTTTTGAAAGCAAGATAAATATGAAGAGGCAGCGACATTTATGAAGTACACAGGGAGAAAAGCAGTGAGGTTTATTTTTCAACTGATAAAACATCATCCAATCACAATATTCACTTTTATGGTGACAATTTGCCAAATGATCTCAAATCTTGTTAATTAAAAAAGGGGGGGAGGGTGACACGGCCAAAAATGGGAGCAATGTCTTCTGGGCTTTGCAATGGAGAGATGCCTTTCTATTCTTTAGGCCAACCTGAAGAAAAGCAATTGCTTGGCAATATTTAACCAGTGAGTATTTTCTCATTATTGATTGTTCTTGTGTATACCTCTCGTTATTAAAACTTGATTTATAATAGATGATCAAAATGTCCAAGTCTTCCTTTTTTAAAAGTTTCTTATTTTCAGTACTTGATTTCTCATAGCTGAAAAGAAATGAGCTGGTATTCAGTAATACAATTTTTTTTTCAAGACCAGTATAGTTAAGGGAGCCACTCTGCCTCTTACCCAATGCTTGGCTTGAGTTTTTAAAATTAAGGGTTTTTATCTTGCCCACAGTAAGTATAAGGGTGAGAATGACAATGGAGACGTCTATTTTGGCTCCAAGCCAGCACAAATTGGCCAAGAGACAAGTTTCCTATAATTTGAAGATCTGCAGTAAAAAAATGAACCTATTGTTTTTGCCAACCTTTATTTAGCTGTTTGCAATAAAAAATTTTTTCTATATTGCTTTAAAGAAAAACATTCTTCTAACTTTCAATTCTGCAAGACAGAAAAGTTAGTCATGGCAAATAAATATACACGGTTTCTATATGAGATTTCTGCTTTGGTAGTTCCACTATCCCACGGCTGTTTGATAAAACTAGGCTCGCCTGTCTCCTAGAGTCTAATGCCCACCTTTCAAAAATAAAAATGAGCTCCAACTCACTGTGATAAAACTAAAGAAAAATGTATAAGTGACGTTTTACACCTGGTGCCCTTGCTGGAGTTGTGACCTGCCTTGTTTTTTGAATAAGGTTGAAGAGAACTAATTTCTGAGATGAGTGAAAACCAAGGCAAGACAAACAAAACAAAATACAACCTCATTTCAATGCAGAACACATTATGAATGCGTGGGAAGTTCAATACTTTGACATTTTTGCCTTGTGACTTCACTTACAAAATGAAGAACTTGGGTGTGGTGGCAAAGACTGCTAACTGTCCTCCTTGCACATTGTCACCTCCTTCTCCAGAGATGGCATTTTCAGGGTCTGAGTAGTGCCTGCAATGAAGATTACAGCTGTCGCCCCAGACCCCCCACTGCTCCACCCTTGTAGCTTGCTGAGGCCACATGACTAAGTCCCAACTAACGGCCATGGGCAATTTCCTAGTTGTGCTGTACAGGGAGAGGTAAGTCCTTCCCCACGTTCATTCTCACCTGCCCTGCTAGTTGCCATGGGCAGGGTAAGGAGGCACCTTGGATGAGTGGGAGAGAGCAGGCCCTGGGGTGGATCAGTGATGATCATTGCCACCCATTCAGCACTTACTACATGCTATGCACCTGTGATCTCACAACGACTTTATGAAGCAGACACTACTATTATTCACATGTGTAACAGACAAGGGACAGAGAAATGACATGACCAGTGAACAGAGTTGAGACTTCCATTCATGCAGTCTGGTGTCACACTCTATGCTCGTAACTGCTACCTAATGTCACCTCTAGACATGGAAGGGGCACCACAAAGAAGGGCCTATGTCCCCACACCCTGAGGCTGTCTCATTCTCCTTGTGCCATCTGGCCAGGACGGTTGTCTTGTTTCTCTCTTAAAGCAGCCAAACCCATGTCCTAACACATGATAGGAAGTTAGGCGAGTCTGGTCTAAATGTCGACTTGAAACAAGAAGGCAAGAAACCCACAGCTAACAGCAAGTCAAGCTACAACCAAAATCAGAGCCCCGGTTCTAGCAGCTCTGACATGTAAAAAAATACATTTGCTAAATTTCCAACCTTGAAATCCAGGGTCTCATTAAAAGAAAAAAGTGTGCTGTCCTTGAGAAAAAGTTACATGCCAAGTAGTTTTCCCAAAATTTACCTTTTGTCTTTTTTCCTAATAGAAAATAATGTGTTCTACTTCTATTTGACAGAAGAATAGCCCCTCTTCAGGGAAAGGTTAATATAAAGGTTACTTCTTTGGGGGTGGGGTAACAGGGTTAAAGTGATAGTTAGGATTATCATGGCTTTACAAATGCTGTTCAGAGTTATTTACTTTTGTTACATTTATTTGATTGTAAATCTTTTGGTTTTTCCTGAAGTTAGTGATTGCTTTACTTTTTAATTCGCTAGATTTTCTATTTGTTTTATACCCCAAATCTTTGCCCGTAGTATAAAAGTTCTCTTAAGACAATCACACATCAGAAGACTAATCTATTCCATTTTTAGTGGCAGGCATCCTTCCTGGAGTCCTCCTCTTTCTCTTGAGCTTCTTGGTAACATTCTAGAAACAGGTGTGTACAAGTTTACATAACTGAAAATGTTGATTCTACCCTCACACTTGACTGTCAAAGGCTCACGCTTTGGCTGTGTACAGAAATCTAGGTTGTGCATAATCTTATCTTTGAATCTTGAAGGTGTCATGCCATTGCCATCCAGCTTCCCATGTTCCTGTTCAGAACTTTAATTCTTGTTTTTTTTTTTTTTTTTTGTATGTGACCTATTTCCTCATTACCACTGCAGGAAACTTTTTAGAATCTCTCCTTTATTCCTGCTGCTCTAAAATTTTATAATAATTCACTTTAGTGTGGGACTATTTGTATTCATTGGACTATATGTGTGGTGGATTTAAATCTAGTGACCAATGGCCATTAGGTCTAAGGACATTAAAAAAATACTTAATTGTCTCTCACTCATTTGCTTTGCTTTCTCTTTGTAACACTCCTACTATTCAAATATTAGACCTCTTTGATTAATCCTCTTAAGCTTCTTATCTTTTTTTCCTCCTACTTTTCATCTCTTTAACATTTTGTCCTACTTTCTTGGAGATTTCCTCAATTTTACCTCCTAAATCTCCTATTGCATTAAAAAATATTTTTACCACGCTTTTAATTTCCAAGGGCTCTTTGTTTCTGAAATATTCCCTAAAAAATAGTCTCTTAGTGTTATTTCATGAAAGCAAAAGCCTCTCATCTCTGAGGATATAAATTGCATGTTCATTTGACATTTTATTCTGTTCACTCCATTGTCTATTTCCTGAGAGTTCTTTGTCTCACTCTGTTTATTTATTTTGACCTCAGTCTTTCAAATTAGTGGCTTTCCTTAAATATGTGGAGACGGTTGGCTGTCTGGGATGAGGCACTGCAGAGCTCATTGGAACTGTGATCTGTGAGTGGGGCTTCTTGACTGGTAGTCTCGCCATCTGGTGTTCCGGCAATACTGACGCTCCGTGATGGGGCATAATTCAGCTCAGAGGCTCTCTTCTCTTGGGTGGGGTGGTTTCTTCAGAGAAAAATACCCAAAATGCCTATCTGGAGGCTGTACACTCCAGGAACTGAGAGGAGAAGTAAACGCAGCATCTTACTATTCAGCACTCAGACTCTCACTTAACTTCCAGCTTTCAATATGGTGCCTCATGTCCAACCCATAGGGGCCCGCTGTCTCCAATTCCAGATGGTCTTGGTTTCAGCCTCTCCAAAGAGTGATCTACTGTCCATCTCTTGTCAAGGAGGAGGGACAGTTGCTGGGCAGCCTGGTTGGGGGAATGGAACTTAGAGCCTAAGTTTTCTTTATTGTTTTATTATTGTATTTTTTAAAGGGCTCTTTGAAGAAACTTCCAGTCACCTCTGTTTTTCCGACCATTTTCTGGTCTGATGCCTTAAGAGGTACCAAATGCCCCCAAATCTAAGCCTTTTTGGAGTTTCGTTGCATAAACCAACCAACTTGGTTCTTATCAGGAAAGTAGGTTTTAGCTATTTGCACTGTTCCAAGTGCGTGCACTCATCCCTCTGCTGTCTGTTACCCCAACCTGGGATCTCTTCTTGCTGGCTGGCATCCCCTGCTCTGTTGGCTTGGTCCTTCTGGGTTCATGACTTTATTTCTGGATTTTATAATTTTATTCTGGTTTTATTCTGGGTTTCATAATTTTTATTCCATTACAGTCACTTTAGTGGTTTTCAAGAAGGTATGGGGATAAACAAGTGTGTTCGGTGTGCCACAGTTAAAAGCAAGTTTAGTTTTCACTCTTTAGTTTTAATTAAATACTGTTATTTCTAGTGGTGAAAAATGATTAAGACAAGTGAAATTATTTTAGAAATAAGTTAGTTATTTGTGCAAGACAGAGAAAAGTTATTATAAGGTTTGATTCTGCCTCCGCCCTTTGTCTTTTGCACTATACTTGGTAGAAATGAAGTTCCAGTGGCCACAAGACAGTCATACTACAGAATAGCTCATCATGGGAGATAGTTCTAGTTATCATCAGTGTCAACTTTGATAAAGTGGCATTTCCATTGGTCTATGAAGCTTCATTTTCTATTTCATGTCCAGAGGATCCTTGGTCATCAAGACTGAAGCTCACATTTACTGACAACTCAGATCTAAGCTGTTTTATTCCACATTTTCTTTTTAGGACTAATGTGGTCTGGGCCTAGTGCTCTCATAAGTTTAGATAATTCTTTCTTTTGGAGTTTCCAAGACTTGGGAGAACTTGTAGAATATACAACCATTTTCCTAAAACATTGGAGATTGTTCCTTTCATCGAGTGGTCAAGTAGTGTCAAAGGGACCCGATCCTTATGTGGTCTTATACCCATGTGGTGAGTAAGCTCATCTCTGCCTGGGTGGTGCAGTTGCCCTTAAAACAACCCTGAAAATGCACTTTCACTTGGAGAAAATAAAGCTTTCCTTGAGTGACTTCATTTCTCCAGATATACCATCTTAGGCTCTCTCCATTCTAATAGTTTTCTTATGCCAGGGAAAAGTTCCATGTTCTTCCACAAAGATGTACCCATACTGGGTGAACTAAGGGCTCTTCTGGTAGGAGGGACTTAAACACTAGGTGCTTCGGAAATTGAATCTCTGTTTGGACAACCTGGGAGCAAGTGAATACATCTTTCGGAAAGTGGGTCAAGCCTCATTCTGATTCCTCTCCATCCGGGGAAGAAGTGTTTCTCTATAAATAGCCTGGCTCTATCACTGGGCAGACAAGTAAGCCATTCTTTGTCCAGGAATCATTCGTCCCCTCCACGATGGACCCCTAAGTCCCACGGTGGGCAGGGTCCAGATCCCTGTAGCAGCGGGGAGGCTCTGTGCACAGAAGTGTGAAATCAGCTGCAAAGAGGGAGAAAAGCAAGGAGACTCTTCATCTTCACGTTCTTCATAGCTCCAAGGTGTTATAACTAACTTCCTTTTCATTTTCGACATGTAGAAGGGCACACAGAACAGACTTCCCACAAAGTGTCTATGCACAGCAAGGTTAATTCCAGACACGACCAGCTTCCTTTTATCAGAGAAATGTCAGAAAACAGGAAGTCTGATATATGCATGTAACTTACATAATTCATGTAACTGTCACCTGGGGTGTCTCCAGTATTTCAAACTTCTTGGTTATTCTGTCATTTAATATTTACAGTAAAAACAACCATCTCCTAACCCAAGTACTCTGGGTAATTGTCAGGCCGCCTTATCACTAGGGATTCTGGGGCATTCGTGTCTCTCCAGGTCACCCCTTGCTCTGACTCCACTTCCCCTGAGTTCCTGAGTGAGGCCCGTTCCCACCCTGCCCCACTGGATAGCTCCCCCGTCCTTCACTGCCCCAAAGTCCAAGCCCAAGACTATTGAACGTAGCCAGCTACACTTAAGGTTTGGAGGAGACAGAGATTCTAAGTCACCATAGTCCACAAAGCAAGTTCATACAGGCTTGTAGCACTAGTTCTAAAACTCTACTGACATCCCGCCCCACAGCAAATCACTTGTAGGCCCTGTTTGACACCCATCTTTGGCCTTCTCTACCTCACCCCAGCCTCCTATGTGACCACTCTCCTCCCTTCTGTGGCCCCTTTCCCTCCAGGTCTCAGCCATGACCCAGTTGCGGCTGCTGGGCTGGGCAGAACAGATGAGCTCCTGTTTGCTTCTCTCTTTCCTGACCAGATCCTGTGGCCTCATCTCACTCAACCAAAAGGCCTGACAGCCTTTTTCTTACCACGAGGACCATCTGGCCTTATACATGCATTTTGCCAGGCCCTGCAGTCAGAAGTTGGGTGCACAGTGTTGCTTTAAGTATAAATTGCATTTTCTCCCCACCACATTCTTTTAATATATGGAGAAAATGTCTCTGGAATTGTCAGTGTGCACCTAGGTTTTTTAGTGATGGCTTTTCCTTTGCAGAACACAAGCTAGCAGGCATCAAAGCCCATCTCCACCCTGCCCTGGCCGTGACAATTTAGCGTATCTGGATTCCAGTGACTGCTGCGGCTCTGGAGAAACTATAGAATGATGCAGCTTGAACAAAAGTAGCTTTGTTTTCTCCTGTTAAGGAAAGAGTGTGATGTTGCTTTTGTCAACTGGGTGACTGGCTGCCAATGGTAAGAGATGACCTTGAAAGTGGGTGCTAAGAGGTGAGGGCACAGGCAGAGGAGGCGCTACAGGCTGGCTGTATGTTGAGACCTGCTTTTCTCCACCAGCTCATTGGGAGCCTGGGACTGAGGAAGGACCTCACCATTCCATGTGTTCACATCTGATGATCTTTTCTGGACCTGACGGGGTTAGGATACTCCTCCTGCAGCTCATAACTTCCGAATAGCTTTCTCCCTGCAGAGCTGGCACCAGTCTAGGCCTTGAGCTGAGCCCCATTCATGAGCTCCTTCCTTCCACCCTTGCACCAGCCCTAGCAGATAGCCACCATTAGTCTAACACCCATGTTTACAGATGGGGACACAGGCAGGAAAGGTGACTTGTCAAAGGCCACACAAATAGTAAATGACAATCCTGAGAGTTGAAGAAGCTTCCAAGTATATACTGTGTTGTTTCCAAAGCCTCTGTTCATGTGGGAGAACTTCTTTATTCCCCTGATAACAAACCCATGATGGACCATGAGGTTTTAGATTAGCAATACTTCACCGTGTCTATTTGTGTCCAAACCTGTGTTTATAGTTCTATGATTTGCTTAGATACCCCTGACTTTGGAAGAACAGATATTAAGAGAAGGAATAGTGCCCCTCGGAAAGCAATAATGGGGCAGATATTCTAGACCCACCCAGTGTAAAGTGGGCGGTCTCATTCTGCTCCTAAAATAATCCGGCTCTCTCCCCGAGTCATACTTATCTCAATTTAAGCATAGTATTTATTTGCTTTAAAATTTTTTTTTCTCTGCTCCCCACTAGAGTGCAGGTTCCATAAGGACAGGAACAGGATTGTTTTTCTTCACTAAATCTATAGCTTCCGGGTGTGGGTAACATATACATTACACAGTATAATTCTGGTTGTATGAATAAGCAAATTAATTTAAAAGCCAGCTTGAAATCCACATGTCTCTCTCTCTGTCTTCATTGTCTTAGGCACTTTATTAGGCCAATTTTGTGGCTTTGGTTCTGGTGAAATGGGTCAGCCCCGACCAAGGTCGTCCAGTCAAAGATGCTTCTGGTCTTGTTGGTTTGAAGAAAAAAGCCTTTGTAGTTACTGAACTTGAGAAGTTTTTTTTTTTTTTTTCACTTTTATCTAGTTCTTTAAGTTATTACTAAAGCATTTTACTAAGTTTAAATTTTTACTGGCAAGGATTTATTTAAATTTAGTTATAGGACGTAATCTTTATTTCAATGAACTTTGTATTAAAGACAAATCTCTATTGACTACCAATAAAGCATTAAACCTTTTTCCCTGCCCAGGAAACTTAAGCAGGATGTAGTTGTGTCGTCTTGTTTAGGGAGGCAGAAGAAAGATGCTAGTTGATGAGAAATTAAAAAGTCATACTTAGCATCAGTAGACTTTGAAGAACTGTTGTGTTTAGAAACAGCAGTATGAGGTCAAAGGTCACATTATACAGGCTGTGGAGACTCTAACCGTGGACAGTGTATTTCTCCTGCTATCAACGTTTAAGAGGATTATTGGATTTATTCATGGCAAGTATGAGAAACTCAATCGAAGTCTGAGGAAATTAGATGGTTCATGGCATTGAAAATCCTACCTCTGCACAGCTGGATCTGGGAGTCAAAGAATGTACTGGGTTTTCTCTCTTCCTTTCTCTCCTTCCTGGCTGCTGCCCACCTTGGCTCCATTCTGCACAAAGCCCCTTCCCCTTGCACAGCCCCAGGATGGTCTGTAGGGCTCTGATGCCAGAGGGAGAGAGAGACAAGAGCAAGCGGTAGTCTCAGCATCGTGGGTCAGCCCTCAGGGAAGCCTTCATTGGCCCCGTTTCTGAAATGTGTCTATGTCTGAACCACAAGTGGCGCCAGGGGTAGGGGTGCCCTGACCCAGGTCCATGCCCCTCCTGTGGCGGTGGTGAAGGAATCCTTATAGATGGGGCCAGTGGTAAAACAAAGGGACAACAAGGTGAAGGCCCAAGGTTGCAGAGCAGGTGCACAACGCATCACCTGTTATCCCCGTTTAGGAGAGTAGAAAGGAAAATAGGTGAAGGCGTCTAGATGGTGAGTCTGTGTACAGAAAGCAGGCGGGCATTGTTCCGAATTGTGAAGTAGAAAAAATAAAAGCATGCCTTATGAACATGCCTGTATTTTTAAGTATCTGGTAAGATTTTATTGTATATTCCAAACATTATTCACATAACTTGGGTGCAAATTTATTCCATGATCTAGACTATTGAAGACAGTTAATGATCTTTTATCTTCTGATGAGCTCCTAACATATTTGTAAATACTGTATTCTCATTCCTTGTCCTGTTTAGTTAAGAGTTTCTCTGATCCGTGTTAATTTATTAAAACCTAGCCTTATACTCCAGTCTTTCGTCTGCTTTAATTTTACTCTTTCAAATTTTTCATTTGCTTATTGATAATACATCATTCAATATTTATGTAGTAGTCACTATTATCTGGTATCACTGGTATTCAAACATGAGACCATACAGGGAGACAAATTTGTAATTTAACTAGAGGATCAACAGTTAAACCATATAAAAGCCAATATGACAATATTAATATTGGGGAAGGGAGAACAAAACCCAGAAGCATCATACACAAATGACCCAATAGAAAATTCAAATTCAAAGAAAAACAACCACTTCACTCTAGCTGACTTAGGTTTGGCTGAGATTATACAAGGTCTAGATGATTTGTGTTATATGCTGGGCCAGTTGTGTTGTGCAATATGATGTTTTGTTCAGGTGGTTGTCAACAGTCGTTGGAATGTTGTAACAGCGAAATGATGGATGAAAAAGAACAGATTATAAGAATGAGTAGCCGTGTATTTGTAGAGTTCCTACGTCAAAAAAAAAACATAAGTGTAAGTGATTCAGTTTTAGCTCTAGCAGCTCATGAAGTAATTGGCCAGGAAAAGTCCTCACTTTTATAGGCTCCTTGGAGTATCAGTGCAGAGATCCCAGGGAGCAAGAAAGGGACAGGGACAATGAGAAGAGAGACAAGGACACACATATAGGATGACCACGGTGCTGGCCACCCCTGTGGCACCTGAGGCTTGATGCTGCCAGGAACTTGCAAGTGCCTCACAAAAAGCATCTCAGAGTGGTCCTTTGGGGGACCAAGGAGGAAGCTCTTCTTAATTGGCTTCGAGCTCCCACTGGTCAAAGGTGGTCCTGAGAGTGCAACTCCCCCATTCTCCTGGGGAGGGTGTAATCTCCCCCATTCTCCTGGGGGTGCTAGCGTCAGCACCAAGCAGCTTCTCTCTGGCATTCTGACATTGGTAGAGATGGTGTCCCCAAGCACAACCGAAGATAGCCAAGGCCCAGCAGAGGGCGCAGTGGTGGCTGTAGGAGGCTGAGAACACGTGGTGTGGGCAGGTGGGATGCTCAGCCTGAGGTCCATTCATAGGAGACCGAAAGGGGGCCAGAAACCAGCCCTGGACTATCCGGTGGCCTTGCCTGCACAATACGCAGCCAATCTCTGCTGACAGGGAAGTAATTGCCATAAATCATGGGCTCCGCCTATTTGGATCCTGCATATGCCAACAGACATCTTAAGGCTGAGTACTTTCACACTGGCCGTATTCTCTTGAGTGACAGGTGCATAGAGGAAATTAACATGGTTAAGTGCAAACATGAGTGACTAGCCAGCGCAGAAGAGGCTTCACCATAACCAAAGTCCTAGGCAAAGAGCAGGCACACTGTTTCATTCACAAAGCCAGAAAAACCATTGTTGGTGGATGCTGTAATTGGTGAAACTTTCTACAATCTTCAGAAGTCTAAGGTATTTGCAAAAGAACCAAAATAAATGCAGCTACTGGGAAACGACTGAGTGATGCACCTGTCTCAGAAGTTGGGTTGAGCTCCTTTCCATCAGCTAAATTTCACTCAGCAAATACACCATCTTCTTGATGGGAGCCAGAGCTCAGACAAGGGAGGAGGAGAGGCGTGAGACTTCCTTCTTGGGCTCAAAGTGTAAGAAAGCTCCAAAAAAAACCCCCTCAGCATTCAAGATTTATAATACTTTAATATGATCTTAAGAAATTGAAATTAATTCAAAAAATCCACCATGCATCAAATATAAATTTTTTTTCTAAATCTCACTGTACTGGGATTAAAGAATAATAATAATAATAAGATAATAAATTTTACCTAAATCCACAAGCAGTATCATTGATGTTCCCTTTTGCCTTAGGCTCCAGTAGAGGTTTACACAGCACAGTTGTTGATTAACTTGCATCCATTTTTTAAAAAAATATTCTATATTGATTATTGTGTTTTTTGCACCCTTTGAAATTCTGTGCCCTATGGGAGTGCTGCCCTCTCTGTACCCTACCGAACCCAGCTGGGAATAATACCAGGAAATTTCTAGATCAGTAATGAGTACATTGCCACTTGGACACATGACATCATAGGATTTATTTCAGTTTATTCTTGGTATTCATATGGTTTATTTTTTCATTTCCAGCACTATCTATGAATAGAAACTTTGCTTTTTTAGCCCCTCAACCAACAAAGGTGCTGTGATTCTACTGCCCAGGTAAGCGATGGCAGAGCGGTTGCAGGTGGCCCAGCCAACTGTGGGAGTAAGCAGTGTCCATCTGTCCTCTGGGGCCACCTTCTCTCCACCAGGAGTGGTAGACGGGTGATCCTGGACTGTGTGTGTCCCTTGGCAGGCATCCTACAAGTTGGAAGACGGCTTGCATGAACTCTGGGCACAAGACCAGGAGGGAGGCTGGTGCCAGGGAAGTAAATGGTTAAAAGGACTCTCCAATGGAGAGACCACACCAGGGAGTGACGTCTGGGGGAAGCCGGATGAAGCCCCACACATGGGCATGATTGAAAGGATTCCCCTGATGAGAGATGGGCGCTTGGCAAAGGGCAGCCTGGCTCTGGCCGGCATGTCGCCCTCATGAGGGATGGGGCCATCTTTCACTTCCCTGCCTGGCAGGACGCTGTGAGCACTCGGGCTCAGCTCTCTGCCTCACCCCGGCAATGAATTTGCTGCTTCTTAATGTAAAACCGGCCTTTTCTGGTCATTGTGCCATTTTATTTACGGCCTGTCTTCGGGGAGCTCTTGATCAATAGATTTAGTCCCACAGTATATTTCTTCCTTTCAGTTGTTCTTGGTTATATTTTTAAATTACACGGGGCTGCTAATGATTGTGCTGCTTGCCCTTGAGTGAACCTGGGCTCTGGCTGCCAGGCGGCTGGGTTTTAAAGGCATCAAGTCCGCAGATTAATATCGCCCTCCTGGATGAGCTGCTTTTGGGGCTTGGCTTCTGCGTGGGAGATGTGGGGTTGGCAGCCAGTTGGAAGGGCGGTGGGAGGCGTGGAGGGTGCAGCGTCGCTGGGGGTCGGCCTCCACGCCTGGGTCCTCTTTCCCAGTCTTTGGAGTCAGACTTGCCTTTGGACAGTTAAAATTACTGAGGCCAAGATGCACAAAGGTGGGCTTCTGCCTGTCTGCCCGCTCGGCTTCGGCTGTACCCTCTGACATTGCCAGGGCAGACTCAGAAGAGTCTCCAACCCAACATCCCACAGGGCTGCCGGGCCCAGGCGAGAGGCTGTTAAACGGCACCTTGCAAGGGGCCAGCAGGGCCTGACCAGGGGGCATTCCTGTAACAGTTGCTTATGGGTCCCCAGGGGCCACAGCCAGGGGTCATGATTTTTGCCTAATTTGAGCACAGCCAAACCAGGGCAGCAACAGTACAGATGCTGATTTGTGTGATTCAATTAAATTATTGTTTGCATTTTCATGCAAATGAGGATAAGTTCTTTTGGCATGTGAATTGTGCCTTTAATAAAAGCAGTGGCTTTTGGGCTAAGGACAGAATGTGTTAACTGGGGCTGCTGGGGTGATCTTGGAGCTGTGGGCTTCCAAGAGCTTCCGACCAGAGCCTGGTAATTCCCACTGATTCAGTAATTCATGGGCAAGGTATTCTCACACCTCCCCTTCATTTTCCTCTCAGTATTCCACAGAGCAGCCTTACCTCCACCTATCAATTACTGCGGTATTAATTTATTTCCCTGTATCTGTCTCCCTGCGCTTGGTGGGGACACGCTCACTTAAAATATATATATTTTTCCCCTTGCTGGAGGCTTTCGTGAAACAAGGCTAATATTCGGCACTTGGGATTTAAGCCGCTGCATTTTACAAAGTTTGGATGTATTAATGAACAAAAATAAGAGTGCAGAGAAACTGGGAAATTAGCAGCCGGCCGAGAGCATGCAAACAGGAAACCATTTGATTGTGGGCACGGGTGCAAAATTAGTAAAAGAATTTGAAATTGTCTCATGCTCAGAGATTCTATTGTTTTCAAAGAATAATTCCATCTATTTTAACATTTTCAAGTGCAATTCCATTGGTAACGGCTCTTCCTTTGATTGTGAGTGATGTTAATTGAAAGGTGTGGCTTAGCGTCTGTTTTGGCACTTAGACTTATATCTTTTGTTTAAGGGCTCAAAGTGCTGGCTTCCCTGGCCAGCCTCTTCACTGTTTCTGTTTTGGTGATGTGATGACAGACTTACAGTGTGTTTCCTTGTGTGTATGGTAACAGATGTTTATGTGAATAACAGACTTTTTTATGAAGGCATACACTTTATAGCCAAATACTAATTAAAAATAATTGCATGTAAGCATTTTTGTTTATTCCCTGTTGTGCATCTTTAATCATTTGAAATCACCTGCAGTTGAAAATTGAGGCAAAGATTTGATACTGCAATTATAAGAGGCCATCTGACTCTATATTAGGTAGGAATAGAAACATATTTGAGAAAAAAAATATTAAAATGAGCCGAGTGCTAGGTCATTCTAAAGTCTCTTGTATATTGGGTCAAAATACTAATACATTACTTTGTTAAGCTAATAGGATTTTAAGGCATCATTCAGCCACCAAAACAACTGCTTCATGAATAATATCCTATACCTGACACATTTTCTGCACTAACAAGCTCATTACAAGTGGGTTTTAATTAGAGGCCTAACAGATGGTTCCCAATAAATATGGGCAGCGGCGACTCCTTGGCTTTTCCTTTTTTTTTTTTTTTCCTTTTAAAGACAAAAATTGCAGGTAATTGAGAGACTCAAAACCTTAGTTTGGGTTTAATAGTATGTGTTCAATTAAGACAAAGTGCCAAGTGCCAGGAATGTGACTCAGGTAGTTGAATACCTAGGAAAGAAAAATTAAAAAACAACAGGGTTAAAAACGCCTCTCCTGTTCAGAAGGGAGCTTCCAGACGCCGTGGCAGGGACAAGCCCCATGCAGCCCTGACTCACCACGGCTTTCTTCTTGAGGCTTTGTTTTTAAGCATCCTCTGTCAGTGTGTTGTGAAGAATTGATAAGACATTTCAGAGTGTTCCTGAACTCCAGCGCTGAACATCACCAGCACTGTGACATTTAACAAAAACATTTAAGCAGAAAATAAAGGGACGGGTCTAAAAGCCTCCCGTGCCTCTCTGCACAGGCATTTTAATGCTATTTGGGGACAGGAGAGGTAAGAGGGAGCAGATGAGCTGGGCAGTAAGTTCCACTCTGAGAGTTTTCATTTTAAAGGGACCAGACTTGACATTTGCGTTATGGGAGGGGTGAGGAATTAGGTGGATTCTTGCTTATGGAAAGGGTTTATGGAGGCAGAATTTACATTAAAAAAATTATTTGCCTTGGGTGTAGAGAAAACCCTGATTGAAAAGAAAACCGCAACACACAAAAATAAGTTTAGAAATCAATGTGTAAGAATTTAGAGAAAGCATCATTTCATCAGTTTTACTTTTAAATTTTTTTTTTTTTTTTTAAGGGAAGAGGCGTTGTGAATTAACTCCCAGTTCCTAATGAGCGCTGGTTGGCTGGGGACTCTCCGCCTGCTCCTTGAGTTGTGTGGATTTCTGAGCGATGGTGTCTTCTCCCTTAGAAATAGGTGCTCATCACATCCGACGGACAAAGGGTTGTTTAAGGAAAACAGAAAGCGGTTTTCAGGGAGGCCCCTCCACAATTTCAGAATTAGAAATGTAGATTATTGGACATGCTTTTATATTCCAGCGGCTTTTTCCCACTGGCTCCATCCCACCATTTCTCTGCCTTGTTTTTCGAGCGGCAGCTCCCTTCGCACACAGTGGAGTAGCGTTTCATGCCATACCATTGCCTGAAAATAAGGCCACTTCAGGAATAAAATATTCCACCCGTATTCCCTGGGGCAAATAGCTGACATGCAGCAACTTTTCAGACGCGGAGCCACTAGGCCGGCAGACATGGGGAGAGTCGCACATCTGCAGCTCGGTGCTCTGCAGCCTAAAATAGCATTAGTGAGAGAGTGAGGGTTTTAATTTCATTAAGAATTTTTTTGACAGCATGACACCCCAGAGTCTTGTTCCAGTTGTTTCTTATCATTTAAGGAGGGGAGGGGACTAAGGAGGTGGGAAATAAATCCCTAGGCTGGACTCATAAATTTCATGTTATAAAGGTAAGAAGCCCCACTCGGAATTCATCCACTTGCAATGTGCTTGCTTGAAAATTCCACGGACATCCGTGGGAACGCTCAGCAGGTTGGGCAGGCATGGCACCACCCTGTTTGGGCACACCTGATTTATGCTTGTTGCTGGAGTGGCATGTCGACCAAGATGTGTAGAAAGACAGGGGATGTGTCATTCCGTGTGACTCCAGAATGAAAATAACCCCAGTTTCCATTCAACAGATGGAAGGGGGACACACCTGTTAATAAGCAAGGGAGCGATATTAGACCTGGCGGGACCAGCCGAGTTCTGAGCCGGGCTCTGCGTCTTGCAGTGGCAAGGGTGCATTTCAGCTGCTAAGCCCCTCTCCCTTTCAGATCGCCTCCCTGCCCCCTGCCTGTTTAGGGTTGTTGACAGAGACCACAACGCCAGTGCTTGATAGTTAACGACCGGTCCTTACAGCCAAGACAGGCTGCCCTGCCTCCAGTGACCAGGAGACCAGCAAAATAGCGCAAGTTATTTCTTACTCTGGAGATTCCAGAATCACAATGCCCCTAGGACCTGCAGTTGTCAAGGCCCCTAGGGCTCAGGGCTGTCACCCTTCATGCTTAACTAGTTCATGAGGACTGCAGTGAAGATTAATAGATGCCACAGCCTGCACTGTCATCAGCGCAGAGATGAAACCCGGACACGCGTTTGACAAGGCGAATGGCCTGGTGACTAAAGAGCACTGGAGTGGAATTCGGGAGGCCCTGGACCTTTCCAGGCGTTAACCTTGGAAAATCATTTATTTCTGTGCAGCAAGCCCTGTCTTTTGCTCTGCCCTATGGTCTGAAGTGGGGCTGTTAGCCCCGGGTTTTCCCGTCTCTTACAGAAAGTGTCCATGTTGAAAACCGACGGCTAAGAGAAGGCGTGAAGAGCTCCCCTCGCATTCTGCCAGGAGGTTTTGGGGTATTCTGACTTGGCTAGTTCTCCATTTTATGGTGCGTGGGGTGGGCTCTTGAAACAATCCCAAAGCTTTGGACATTTTATATTTTTCAGCTAAGCACAGCAGCCCACAACACCAGCAGCCCACTTGCTGGCCTCATCGCCTCACACCCCACATACAGCCCCATCACTGAGGTGCGTGGCCGTCGCTGAGCAGAGCTACGGCTGAGCTGGAGTAACAGGCCGGGCAGTGAGCAGAGGGGAGGGCTCAGGTAGACTTTTGCAAACAGCCTGTACAAAGGCTGTTTCTTTCTTTCTTTTTTTTCAAATTTCAACTTGATTTTCACGAGACTTCCTTTTATTTCACTATCGTACAGAGCCAAGAGCTCCATCGAGTTTATCTGTCCTACAAGTCAATTGAAAAGGGAGAGCCAACAAACCCCTGCGTTTACAAAGGAACACAGGGTTACATCTGAGGAGGAATTTGAAACATGGAGACTGAGTGGTTGGTTGCATCAAGTCAGCCTGGGCTATTGCTCAGCACCCAGGGCCTGGGGCATGGCAGGGATGATGAGGCCAGAATGGAGCCCCGCCCGGAACAGCCTGCTCTCCACCATCACGCACCTGTGCACTGATGCTATGGGACTTCATTTGTCTCACATGTATTAAAATGAGCTTTGATCCACATAGGTGCACATGTGTACCACCAACAAAAATAAATAATACTCCAAATTCAGAAATGAGCAGGAACTCAATCTGCGTGAGGTTTGCATCATTCATATTCATTCACTTATTTCTTCATTCCTTCATTCATGCCACAAAGGAAAGCCTTTTCGTAAAAACCAGTGGGTGGGGAGGGGCGGGGAATAATCTCTCTGGAGTGGCCCGAGCGCCTGCTCCAGGCTGAAACCCGAGCAAGGTGCCCGTCTCTCCCTGCCAACTCATCCGAGGGGGGATTGCCTCACTTCAATTAAGCTTGAATTAATTCTTGCTGGTTTCTTTTACAAAACATCCAGGTTTTAATTGTTTCACCTAATTACTGGACTGTGACCCAGATTTAAGACCTGACAGGTGATGGGAGATGATGGGTTTCCTGTCGTTGTGTCGTTAATTGTTTCAAGAGCGTTTTAGAGCAGAATACTCCTCCTTTCTGATACTAGTTATTTGTGTATCTGACCTTGCAGACTCAGGATGGATGAAATTTCCCTAAATAAACATGTCATCTGTAAGTGCCTATGCCTTGCATTTAGGGTTCAGTTTGGCTATAATTGTCCTCACAGCCGGCTATAGTAGTGTTGATCAAATGAAAGAAATCTATGCTTAGATCCACAACTTTTCTATCTCCCCAAATTGTGCAGGGGGCTTGAAGAATAGAGGCCTGCAAATTCTACAGATGCTAATTATAGTATCCATTTCCAGCTACATATTTGCATGCAAATATCAGCCTGTATAAATTTGGCATTGAAAGCACCCCAAGGCTCTAGTCTGGCAGATGGGTATTGGATCACAATGAAACTTAACAGTACCTGGGGGCTTTGGGGCCAAACAGAGCCTCTGAGCAACAGGAAAGCATCCGTCTTCCCTCTTCTGAGATGACAGTGTGGGCTTTATACATTGTTCTGGCCAGAACATACTTAAGAGGGTTTGGAAAAACACTTTGGGCTGATAGCCAATTTCCCTTAACGTTTTGCCGACAGTCTGTAGATCTTGGAAAATAGGACATCTTTAAATCACTTTATTTTGTTTTATTTTAAGTTGAGGAGTCTCAGCATAAGCCAGGAGGATAGCATAGCCCACTCCACAGCTTCTCCGGGACTCTAGTGGGAGGAGGGAGGCAGGTGCTGGAGGAGGGCTGCATAAACCCTGGGATCAATTTCCCATCTTTTTTTTTTCCATGAGGAGTATCGCAAAGCTTTCTGGGCCTTATCCTTTCTTACTTTGCAAAAAGAAAAACACTCATCCAGAATATGAGGTAAAATTAGTGCTTTTCAAAGATTGAGAGGTTTCTGAGACCCCAGTGGATGGGGTGGGTGCCCTGGCTGGAAGTAGGCACCTCAGCATTTCTCTGCGGAGAACGCAGATTTTTGGATGCAGTACACAGCAATTCTTTCCTTGTTCAACTGTTAGAAGAAGCAGACAAGTGCATAAATGCAATTAAAATCAAATGACAAGATATTTGAAAAAAAAAAAAAAAATCGGAGCACAGGAAGGTGTTAGGAGAAGAACTTCCTCCCCACCTGAAGCAAGGGCAGCAGACGGGGCTCTTGGACAAGAGGGTGTCACAGGAGAGCCACGTTTTCTGCAGCTGTAATTTATGCACTCGCATTTTTGGAAAAGATTCAATATCTCCTCCCATATAAATGGTCTTAAAGGGTCCGCTGAACCACAAACTCAGTCTGATTGGGCTTCTGAACCGTTAGCCTTTAAGGTATAAAAATGAACTTCAGAAAATGATACCCACCAGGTTTACAGATGTCCAAGGAAATATATTACTCAACAGCTTTGATTCTGTATTATTTCCTTGAGCACTTCCTTGCCTTGAACCTGGTAAAGCAAACATCTCTGGTTTTCCCAAGGTCCTTAGGTAAATAAGTAAAACTGGGCAAAATATTACAGGTATTTTGATGTAGTATGTGTATTTTGATTTGTGATAGTTTCCAAAGCAGTTTAGCATAAAATGCTAAATCCCCACAGGGGATGGCCCTGAGCCGCCCCAGACCTCCCCACCTTCCCGCAGTCACCTGTCATCCTCACACACATCTTCTGCCCTCTGATACTCAAGGTCTCATTTCTGCTTCGGGACCTCTACCAGGCTGGGCTCATTCCTAGGGTCTCTTCCTCCCTGCTGTGCCAGCCTAGCAAATGCCAACTCCTATTTTAGGTTTCAGATAAAATGCCTCCGTCTTCCTTGGTGCAGTGAAGTCCCAAGTCCCTGCTGTCCTGATCTGTGGGAATCTCCTTTTTGTCATCCTTGCCGGGGTCAGAATTGTTCCTCCATCTGCGGGACTGCAGCTTGGTAGATATTAAACCAAGAATTGTTGAAGGGAGGGAGGGAACAGCCCCACACCCCCAGGTGGTGAGCCCAGACCTGGGCACAGGGTTTGCTGCTATATGCTCAGCTCACTTTAAAGCTGTTTGAAGATTTCAACTGAGTACAAAGTCCGAACACTGACGCTGAGAAGTTCTCCGATGAAAAGAACATTTTTTGAGAAGCTTAAGCTTGCTCCTTGGCCTCATCCCTTGCCAGGGCCCATCCCAACAGCTTGGGCAGCTCCTGTTCCAGGCGCCCGGGGCTCCCCTAAATCCGTTGCAGCGGTGGGGATACTGAATGCAGAGTAGGTACTTTGATATTCCCCATTTTGCAGGCAAGGAAACCGAGGCCCAGAGAGATGAAATGAGCTGTGTTCCAGGTTGCTTAGCCAGTGACAGGGAGAGCTGAGTTCAAGGCTGTGCCCTGGGCGCCTGGTGCCACCTGTCAGCAAGGAGGAGAGGGACTTCTGAAGCCTTGAATAACTGAGCCGTATCCATTGTCCCTCACCCTGCTTTCACATTCTTTCACGTTTCTGGGAAGGCAACTTCCCAGCTCGGGGTCCGCTAGAAGCACCAGGCTGGAAGGAATTCAGGAGGGCTCGTGGAAGACACAGCACAGTGACAACAGAAGTGACGGCTGACAGCCTGACACGGGCAATGGAGGCAAGACTCACAGGCAGGCTGAGGACTGCATGCCAGAAAGTCTCAAAATAGATAAGTCCTGCATCGTTAAAAAACTTTCAAATTTTCTTAGATCCTCTTTTTTAAAGCCCCCAATTAGTGATTTAAAAACATTATTTTTCTTTAGAAGCATAAGTTACAGTCATATGGAATTTAATTTCTCTGTAACCAGCAAAGGAAACTGCACAACTGTAGCCTGCCAAGTGTGCCAAACGGAAATCTCCACCCAGGGGCTTCATCCAGGCTCACCGCTGTGTAATCAAGTGTCACCTGCCTGTCCCCTTGCTTAGGGACTGATGGCTTCTTACAGTCGTCTCTCCCCCAATTTTTATTCTGTCGTTTTTCTTTTCCACACTTCACCACGGCATAAAGCCCGTATGCCACCTTCACTTTTGTCTTGCCAGGAAATTTATTTTTAGCCTTTTTAATTAAAAAATACATATAATAACATTTTATTCACACCAGGTTGTCAAGAGATATTCCTGGAACACAAAACACAGCATGATACAGAATTGCCCAAGGAGCAAATTCTTGAGAGCGTTTTCAAGCAATGATGCTAATTTTCTTTCAAAGGCTGGTAAAGGTTTTTATTTTATTTTTTTAAATATTTACCATGATTAAAGTGAGTTTTACATACTGACAAATTTTTATTCCGCTTTCACTCATTGCATTTATTCACAAGTTGGAAAATTTCCATTCATTATAGTTTACTTAAGATTAGATGGCAACTCGTTGTGATTTGTCATCGCTGAGAAAGAGGCAGGGGTCGGGAGGCCCAGGTATGTGATGGCCTTCACTCTTCCTTTGGAAAACACATGCCTTGAACTCATAGTTTTGGGAAAACATATGCCAACAAATTGTCTCTTCTGTGTAAATTGCAATTTGTAAAGTTCGAAACGTTTATATGAGATCAGGTTATGAAAAATACTGAAGCACCATCAGCTTTTGGCTTTGAGTTAACTTCTGGCCCTGGTCTTTCCAGGATCTGTTCCTTCCTTTTTCTTACAGTCTGTAAGAAAATTTTTATTCTGTAATTTTTCTTTTCCACAATTCACTGAGGCATGAAGGTTTATGTCACCTTTCCTTTTGTCTTGCCAGGAAATTTATTTTTAGCCTTTTTTAATTTAAAAATATATAAAATAACATTTTATTCACACTCATATTGTCAAGAGATATTCCTAGAACACAAAACACAGAGCATGATGCAGAATTTCCCAAAGAATAAATTCTCTTCTGGATGGCCCCAATTTTCACTGGGGCCCCTGTGGCATAGGAAAGAGAATTCCAAACAACCCTGGCTTTAGGAGGGTAAAATGAAACCAGCAGTCAGTATGCACATCCTGGGGCCATAGATATTCAATTAGAGGCAGCCAGGTGGCCTAAGAAGATTCATCAGAGGAACTCTCCAATATGTGCTTGACATTCTGGCATTGGACAGTATGCTATAAAGATGAGAGGGCTGGATCCTTTGCAGCCGTTTTTCAGCCATGAGGCAAACCAGCCAGAGGAAGAAGCTGACTAACAAAGGAGCCCGGGCTGGAAAATGACCCAAAGACCAAGCCAGATCACTGGATTATGCTTACACCAAAGCCTGCCTGACTCTGGTTCTCTAGGTAGGTAAGATAAGAATATTCTCTTCTTCCAATTGTAGTTGTGTTGGGTTTCTGTTTTGTAACATTATAGGTCCTGACTGAGATTACATAAGGTAATTTTCCTTGCAAGCCACAAGAGAGAAGCTCCCTCTCAAACTGTCATGTCTCTTTGGCTATTTTTAGGCTTTTTCTCATTCTATATCCTCCTTACAGTTTGGTCTGCTTGACAGAACCCTCCAAAGTATTGATCAGAGACAACAGGCAGGGCCCAATGGGCTGCGCTCCGGCACCTAATCAGAACCAACACCAGCCTCTCTCCTGTGCTGCCTCTTTATCTCCAGAAAATGTAGTCTTTGCATTTATGCCCAGTTTTCTAATGTGATGGCTTTTTCTTATTGATTGTATACAACTTTTATGTATTAAAAATACTAATACTTCTGGGTGGTGCCTGTGGCCCAAAGGAGTAGGGCACTGGCCCCATATACTGCAGGTGGTGGGTTCAAACCCGGCCCCTGCCAAAAACTGCAAAAATCAAAACAACAACAACAGCAAAATACTAATACTTCTTAATTTATGTGCTAAGCTCTGTCCTCTGTTGTTCATCAATTTTATTTATCCATGGGAGGTTTTTCATGTAGACAATCTTTACTTTTTTTACATATCTCAATTTAATAATCTTAAAAAAAATAAAGACAAATATTCATGTGTGAATATATTCAGTTCAACAATGGTACAAGAAAATATTAGCCCTGATGACCTTTTTAATTTTGGAAAATAAAAAAAGTGAAGAGGTGTATGAAAAATAATGTGAGCTATACCAAGGAATAAGATTTTGACATTTTCTGCTTCAACTTTTTAGAAACTTAATAAAATAAGAAGGTAAAGGGTTGGTCTCTTTGTTACCCATACCCAGGCTGGTGCACATCACCCCATATGTATAAATACCAGGTGAATTTTGTATGTTCCTAGGAAATCGTAAAGGAATATTTACTTAGAGATATAGATAACTATAAAAGTATCTGGTATTGTTTGGTTCGCATTTAACAGTTCATAAATGGTATAATAGTTTTAGTTGGTAATTTGTTATTTAAACTCAGCATTGTTCAGAAATGTGATCTCACTCATCATAAATAAACTCTCACGGATTCATAAATAAACAGTTTATTTTGAAAAACTTGGATATTGGTGGATGTGTAGGATTTTTCCAATCATGGCATTGCAAATAACGACATAAGCTTTTGCACACATCTTTAACAGTCATGTACCAATGCAGGGATCAGGAACATGTGAACATAAACTGGTCCTGACCCCCACTTCCAAAATGGTACACTATTCGGAGTTTTCCAGGCACGTATGTCCATACAGGATTTCTGGGTTGTAGGACATGTGCATTCTTGGTTCTGTGTTAGTTACTGATAACTTTGTTTTTCAGAGAGGTATGTGATACCCTGTTGACACTTGATATTGTCAAATTTACATTTTTACCAAGGCAGAGGGTGTATTATTTCTCATTTTGGTTTTAATTTTCATTTCCTGCAGTATTAATGTGAATGAGCAACTTTTCCTGTGTTTATTTGACTTTGATGTTCCTTATTTGCAAAGAGCCTCTTTAAGTATTTTGCACATTCGTCTATTGAATTGTTTGTCTTCTTCTTTTTGATTTATAGGTCTTCTTTACATAGGCTGGCTCCTAATCTCTTTGTCTGCTAAATCCACTAACCTTTGTCTTCTTGGTTTTTGGATTTACAGAGGCTTTTCCAATTCCCATAATAGAAAACTATCTGTGTGATGGGTAATTATGCTGTAAAATATTCTGGTTTTTTAAACATTAGGAATTAAATGTAATGAATGGTATGAAGAATGTATGTGAATGTTTTTATTCAAATAAATATCCAATTTTCTGGGGTAGCATTTATCAGAGAGTTTGTTTTTCCCACTGATATGAAACGTCACTTTATAATGAGCATCTGGCGTGGACGAGTCTCTGAACTTTTAGCCACATTTGACCTTCCAGGGCGGAATCACCACATTTTAATAACTGTCGCTTTAGAGCGTATTTTGGCATCTGCTCAGACAATTCTTCCCGTTACTGTTGTTTTCACCTAGTCTCTGTGAAATTAAAGGCTGGCTTCCCTTCTGTCTTATTGAGGATGGGATTGCACATTGTATGCCTCTGGTCATTATTTATTTCATTATACTGAAAACACAGAAAAAGCCATTATATTCTTTTTATATTTTGGTGCTAAAGATATGACAATGATACAGACAACTTAGCTATGGGGAAGAATTTCTTCTCTGCATTTATCTCTTGCTGGTTCAGAGCCTGGAGAGCTGGGGTATGAAGGTCCCACCTGTGCTGAGGGAGGGCCAGCCTGTGGGTGATGCTTCTTGTTTGCACATTTCAGTGTTTCTCTGGAAGGGCAGGGAGGACAAGATCTCATCGTTTCTACTGTGACTTGAGCTCCTTCAACTTGAAGGACTGTTTCCATTAAGGATTCAGGGTGTGTTGACCACCAATTACTCACCTCGTGAATATGGTCATTTGGAAAGTCACCATTTCTTCTAAGTCAGGAATTTGTTTCATGGAATTCTGTTCCCAGGGACCGCCACAGTCCCCACCTGGATTCTCCCTTTATCACCCATCCCAGCAGGTCATGCTGGTGGGCTCTCTATACCTTCCAGCTTCCATTCTCCCTAATCCATTGTCACCTTCTGGCAAAGTCTCTTTTGTGGTTTTTCCTTTGGCGGTGAGTCCATCAAAGTGCATTTGCCTTGGGGACAAACCCTTCCTAAAGCTGCTTTTGCTTCAAGGTGGCTTACATAAAATTCTGGCCTGTCTAAAAACCTGCCTCTTCAGGCCTCTGCAAATAGCAAATAGCTCCCTGTTCTCTTTCCTGCCCATGGCTATACTTAAATGCTTCTCAGCTGACAAGGCTGACTTTCTAGGAAATTATGAGGCTTAGAAGGAGTTGGGGGTGGGGCTAGATGGAATAAGGCAACTAACTCCTGTTTGAGGAAACCCTCACATTCTCACCTGTGGGACCATGAAATCACTCTGGGCTTTGGGTGCTGCTTATTTGCTTTGCAGACCATGTGGTGAGCCAGGAAAGTCCAGGGATTCTCCATCCAGGGAAATGTATGTCTACACACAAATTTACATATTTATTTATACACACTAGAATTTAGTTTCAAAAAGTCCTGAAAATCTGAAAAAATCCTATGCAAAGAACCCAGATATGGAAGAAAATTGACCAGAGGGTGCGTTGCCCCCTGGAACTCCAAGGAGCAATTATTAATAAGAAAGTATTTTTGAGGGTGGTTCCAAACCCTCTGGTGAGAGCTGTATCTGAATTACCTCTCCTGAAGGCTCAGGCAGTCTGTGCCAACATCATCCTCAGTTGACACTCTGAGACAGATTGTGCAGGGTAATGCGTCCAAGGTCAACTTCAGAAGGTGACCAGGGCTACCTGGCACCTACATTCACCCTTCCAAGCACTGGCCCTCTGCCTCTTCTCCAGGCCTGTTCTGGGCCCTCTTTGACACTTTGCTGAGTCACCTCTGCAGCTGAGTTGAGTCTTTCAGGCCTTTCTGGCTACCCTTCCCCTCTGACCTTGACAGAGGGGTCCCTGGGGGAGGAGGAGCCTCCTGAGGAGCCCCTGCTCATCACTTCTGGGTGCTCGTCCTCTGCGATGCCACCAAGATCTGGCAGCTGTGGGGACCATATGTAAGCCTGGCTAAGCTCAAGTCTGAGGAGTGGAAATTAAGGATGCTTGGCACACTGGAGTACGTGCTGGCGGGTAACCCGACATGTGGACCCCTGACTTTGCTAGGCATTTATTTACTTTTTGTATTGTGCTCTCTTTAAATGGAAATGTTCTTTGGAAACTCACTGTTGCAGGTTTTTTTGCTATTGGTGTGGAGCTTTGCTGTGTTTGCTACCAATCTGCCTTTTGGCCCCTCATTGCCGGAGTTTTAGGGATGACTTCTGTGGCCTTGAATTGCAAGTTTGTCCAAGGAAAGGCACAGGAACAAATTGCAAATGGTGAAACTTGGTTTTGATCTAACTTTTACTGGGGATCTTCCAGACATCTGAAACATCACCGTCTCAAAACAGGGAAATGGCCATGTCCTTTTAGCATACATGCTACGTCACTGCTGGTATGTAACTCTCCTCTCCTAGTTGGTGCCAGAGGAAGATGAAGGGCTTTTCCTTAGTATTTAGAGTAATGTCTTTTCTCATTTTTGTAAGTTGTGGAGAGCAGCTGCTTTGCAGGGTCTGCCTTTAACAGAGGAGAAGTTGTGGCATGTGCTCCCCAAAGCCCTTCTGTCCCTGCCTTTACCACAGAGGCTGCAAATGCTAAACACCCATTTGCCTGCCTCCCTTGCAGCTAGGGTGGCCATGTGACCAAGTTCTGCCCAATCAGACACAAGCAGGTGTTGGGTGGGACATGTCTCATATATTTAGATAAATATGCCTGGTACCACCTTTACCTCTTTTTTTCTTTCTCATCACAGATGATGATGATGCCTGGAGCTGAAGCAGCTATTTTGTGCCATGAGGGAAATGCCGAGAGGATCTTAGAGATTCTGGTCCCAACAGGATGGAGTTGCTTCCCTACGGCTGATCACCGCCTCCCTCCAGAATGCTTGTATGTGGAGGGGAAATGACACTGTTGTTTAAACTCATTTTCATTTTCTTTTTTTTTAAATATAACTTGCAACAAAGAGCGTTCATAAATAGTATGTGAGTTAAAAGGCCTTTAGAGAAACGCAGCCAGCCAACCAGACCTTTGTTGCTGGTTTTCTCCCCTGATTTATTTATGGTTTATATCTACCTCTTCCCTAAAAGGAGTGGATGAAGCCTCCAGAAGAAAACCAAAAAGCAAAGGCAAAGCCTAATAGATAATTCGATGGATTTAAACAGTAGCAGCAACACACGGAATGATCAGACTCCCAACAGAGAAAAGAGACGATTCCCCAAGGACCTGAGAATGCTCGTCACCCCGAGCCTGAAGGTTAGTCAGAGTCTCCCCGTTGACCTCTCTGTGGTGCTTCTGGAACCACTGTCTACATCTAGCCTTGAAACAGCCAAGCAGAGTGAATCTCATGGTTAGAGTTAGGAGCACAGCCCCAGGAGGTGATGTTATTTTTGCTCCGTGTGCTAGCTCCTCCAGGAAGCTTTGCTGAGTTCCCCAGGCCCCAGGCACTGGTCTCCCTTCTATAACCCCACTGCTCCCACAGACGGTGTGAGCGTTTCGGCCACTCTCCTGCCCTCCTGGGACCTGCACCCTGGGTAGAAAGCCCAGTAGGGCCATGCTTCCACAGACCCTGGTTAAATAGGTATAGGAAATCATGGGATGCCCTTAACTATGCAGCTCGGCCTGGCCCCACCCACCTGCCCTCTACCTCCTCACCGTCCCTGCCATCTGTCCTGAGACAATGACCTGGGGGCTGCCTGGCTCCTGATCCACCTGGGAAGCTCAGTCTCCCACAGCCTGGCTGTGATTCCTACCACTCACCACAGCCTCCCTTTCCCCAAGGGCATGCGGCCCACCCTGGGGCCAGCTCTCTACTCCTCGCAGCATCTGGCCATGGGCTGGGCCACCCTGCAGAAAGGGCCCAGGTCGGCCCCTGTGGCTCTGCAGCTATACCTCAAGCACCAGGCAGGTGAGTCTGCTAACAGTCTCCAAAGTCAGCTCAAAAACTGTGCTTCCTTCATACCACATCCTAATATCTTCTCCTAGATTAGGCCGTCTGGGGTGGCAAGCCCCTCTCCCAGCCCCCCCCCCCCACTGTCCGGAGTCCAGCCTCCCCGAAAGAGGACAAGTAGGCGGGCCAATGAGCTAGTGGAAACTGCAACTGAACTCAGAGGCTGCCTGATACTTAGTCCAGTTTTTATTTATTTATTTATTTATTATTATTATTTATAAATCAAAGCTGTATACATTAATGCAGGTATGGGGTACAATGTACTGGTTTTACATACAATTTGAAATACTTACAACCAACTGGTTAACATAGACTTCATCGCATTAGTCCAGATTTTAGAAAAGGCCTGTGGAGGGGTAGAAACATGGCGCAGATGAGTGACAGCAGTCCTATCCAACGGGAGCCCGTCCCTCTGTCTTCCCTCCTCCAGGGTGGGTGCGTACAGGATGAGGCGGACTGCAGGTGCCACGTCACACCCACCTCTTCTTGTTCTCTTCCCTCAGCCACCATTTCAGTCTCCCCAAATTTCCCTGTCCCTTCCTGCCCCCCATCCCTCCTCTCTGCTGTGGCTGCATCCCCAGAGCACCCCTTCAAACCCTTCTTGTGGGGGAATCACCACCGGCTAGTGGCACTCCCCCCACCCCCAGCCCTGTGGCCTGAAGACACAGTTTTCCTAATAGAGTGTTTTATAGCGGCAAAGCAGTTGTCGATAAACCCTTCAGGTCGAGCAGAGCTTGCGCAACAAAGGAAATCCTCGCTAGTCATTGGGCGCTGAATGGCATGTTTCAAACTCCAGTGTGGGGCTGGCTCGGGTAGAGGGTTATTATTACTGTTATGAAGTCTCCCTGTACTTGCTATTGAACATCTTATTAGCAATTTGTGTAAGCATCTGCTCGTGGACCCAACTTCGATACTATACTGTTGACTCCAATTTTATAAATGTGTAAGAAGCGAGTAAATTAAGTGGTGTGAACCCTGCTGGGGCCCTGACCCTGCCAGCCTGGTGTGCAGGCCCAGGGCTGCTGTGCGGCATAATGATTGCTTTACAATCCTGTGATATTATTCACAATGACTCCAGATAAATGAGTGATAAACTAGGGGTTATGCCGCCTTTATTACAGAGCTGATACGATAGCTAATCAGTGTCCAAGGATATGTCATTACATAAATTATGAAGCCGAGTTTGATGTGAATTCCCCAAGAGTCTGGTTCTCAGCATCATCTGGTATGAGGCCATAGGCTGAGCTCTGAATTCTGAAAACAACGGCCCTTTTTGCTCTCATAATTTCTGTAAATTACTAATAGATATCTTTGAAAGCCCAGGGAATATGCTTGAATCGCGAACAGACTTCCTTCGTGGTAACTGATCAACGCTTTTCTCTTTCAAAGACCTTTCTTCATCCTCTGTGTTCTACATCCATTTAGCAAGGTTTTCTTCCTCCTCAAAGCCGGAGCGTGAAGATTAATAAAGACAAGAGGTGACTGGTCAATTACGGATCGGAGAGGAGGCGTTAAAACGCTACGCTCTGTCTTCTCCAAAGCCAGAAGCCAGCACTTTCATAGCCGTGACTAGTGGGTACAGGCTGGCATGGGAGAGGCCCTTCTTCTCTGGATAACAACCTGCTGGATGCATGCATGAATGAAAGACTTTGTCCTGGAAACAACTGATGTTTTGAGTCTCAGAAATTCACGTGCTGCCAGGGAGGCCAGGCCGTGCAGAGAGGCAAGCTGATCCAAGTCTGACTCTGTCTCATCCCCATGCTAACAGTCCCAGAGCAGGCTATTTCAGCTCTTTTGACCCTCACTGTCTCTACTGCAAAAGGAGAAAAGCTAATCCTCGTTTGAACTGATGGTGAGGACTTCACGAGAAACTAGGACTCTTGGACCTCTTGCTGCCATTTGTAACACTCAATGAGCATTCGGTGCCTGAGAGCTGATGTTATTATTTATGCCACAGTGCCGAGAGTTTTAGCCTGGAATGTTTATCTAGAAGACTGGCCTTAGAACTGGGTTGAGGTGAATTGTATCTCTTATTCAAAGTTCTTGCTGTTAGATATTTTTAGTATAAGATTCGCCAAATTTCTGGAATAATTATGGCGTCTTTCTTTTGCACTCTAAGACTGTGTGCCTTTAAGAAAACAGAAGGCCTGACCAGGAGGCCCCTCCTGCAGAAGGCAGTGGTCCCTGCATCAGAAGGTTGTACTTCACTGCTGCAAGTGGGAGACCCAGGGTGAAGAGCCCTGACCTTGTGCACCCTGGCCTGGCTGTGCCACCACCCAGCAGCATGGCCCTGAGTTGGTCATGTCAGTGTTCTGAGTCTCTGCAGAGCAGCCTGGGGACGGGGAGGGGGTAGCTAACCTCTGTGGTGACTTTCAGCTCTGAGCACCCTCAACATTTAAAAAGGGACTTGTAGACTTTACCTCTTTCATGTTTACATGGATGGAGCTGGAACATATCCTTCTTAGTAAAGTATCTCAGGAATGGAAGAAAAGGTATCCAATGTACTCAGCCCTACTATGAAACTAATTTATGGCTTTCATAGGAAAGCTATAACCCAGTTACAACCTAAGAATATGGGGAAGGGCGAGAGGGAGGGGAGGGAGGGGGAAGGTTGGGCAGAGGGAGGGTGATTGGTGGGGTTACCCCTGCAGTGCATCTTACAAGGGTATATGTGAAACTTAGTGAATGTAGAATATGATTGTCTTAACACAATAACTAAGAAAATGCCAGGAAGGCTATGTTAACCAGTGTGATGAAAATGTGTCAAACTGTTTATAAAACCAGTGGACGGTGCCCCATGGTTGCATTAATGTACACAGCTATGATCTAATACTAAAAAATAAATAAATAAATAAATAAATAAAAAGGGGCTTGTTGGCTGGGTGACCACCTCTTCATTACACATGTGGCTTTTAGAATCATACATTTTATTTCCAAAGGATTTTAAAAGGACCGAACTGCCATTTCAGAAGGCTAATGCTGGGGGATAGACATGAGAAATGAACAAGGTAGGAAGCACTGAAGATTGGAAGGGGACAAAGTGCTGGGGCCACAGGCCAGAGCCCAGTGAAGAGACAAATAAAACGGGCACCCTAAAAGGGTTTTGATTGAATTTGAGAAATCAAACCAGGTGGGAGAAGAGACTCAACCACATTAAGGTCAAGGGAAGGAGGAGGGAAAAGAATGAAGGGCATTTGTCACATCCAAAGACGGCAATGACACAGGGACGGAGATTAAACAGTGTGAGTTTGGCTCAGGATGTGCAATGCTCTTGGGCAAGCTGAGGAGAACCCTCACTTCACAGCGCTAATGTTGGGGTGGCCTGCAGCTTGCTCCTCAGGGGCTTGGATGGTGGATTCTGATGACAATTTGGAGGCAGACATTTATTGCTTTTTAAAAATTTTATCAGAGAAAAACTTAAGACAATTCACTGATATTCTTTGCGGGCGCCAGTTTCCTTGCTCTGCGTGGAGCGTGTCAGACAAGAGTGCGTATTAAAGACCGGGAACTGGGCGCTGCGAGCCTGGAGCCGGGAGCAGGCTCCATGTACACTTATCTCATCTTCGTCACCCAAAGCTGGAATATTTGCCATCCAGTCAGCTTGTGACTTTAAGAGCATTAATGTATACTGATATGCCAGATGAAGAGTCCGAAATAGATCCTAAGTTAATTAGTTTACTAAATATTTTTTTGGAATGACTTGTTAAAACACTCAAATACAGTTCTTGGAACTCTAGAGATTTGTTAATAGCGAAGAAGTAAGATTATAAAAACAGTAAAGGATAGCTGTTGAGAAAGATTATGATTGTAAATGAAGCCAGAGGAGAAAATGAGATCCTAGAATTATCAGCACCACCACTGGAAGTTTAACTAGGTTTAACCATTACTGAAACACTAGGAAACCGCAAATATTGAAATATTAAAGCGCCGCAATTTCTCACGTCTGGGTTGACACGATATAAATGCTCATGTTTGCTTAATTATGCTATTAAAGGAATACAACAAGAAGTCAGCCCACGTTTAGGTTGAGAATCAGTGTAATGAATGAGTACTTGTATTTTATAAATATTGTGTATCCTTGTAATATGATTTTTACAAATTCAATATGCTCGGCCACACGGTGTGGTCCCTGGGATCAGAATTATGTTTTTAGATTACACTGTGGGGTCTGGTTCCAGCTTTCTCCTTGGCCGCGGCTCCTATACTTAGGAGAGACTTTTCATGAATAGCCCTCCCACTGCAGGGAACAGTTGGTTTGTGTTTATTTGTGGGCTGAGGCTAAGCACAGATAATTGTATTCCCCAAAGGTATTTTTCTCAAATTCTGATAAAGTCAAAATAGAACTTAAACTGGAATTCTGTAGCCCATGGCATTTATAGTAGTTTTTGCTAACACAAATGTTATGATATTTTAAAAACGAAGAAAATTGGCCTTCCTCCCAGAAAGGCAATGCTGGGAGAAATTGGCAGCTCTATTGACGCACACATATATAAAATGACAACAAATAAAAATGGAAGTCTTGTGCTTTCTCTCACATACATGCAGAAACACTCATTTGCTCTCGTGCACGCACACACAGAAACAGACTTTGCTGTGAGATGCTCAGCAGTGGAAACGTACTCTCCTTTTGGTGAAATCCCCGAAGTTCAATTTGACAGAATTTCTTAAGTCAAAGCCAAAGCTAAGCCTAGAATTTACAAGTGCAAAGTTGAAATATCTCCACCCAATGGTCACAAAGAACCACAGTGGCTATTTTCTGAAATGCGCCAAGGTGTGTGTGGATCTGTCTGCTAGGTTCACACAGCCCTAATTACTGTGAGTATTCAGACCTTCTAGACAAATAAATTTACACAATTCAGGCAAACTTGAAATTTACCAAGAGCATTGGTAACAGTGGGAAGTGATAGGTGTGTTAGTTTGAGTGTGGTAATCATTCCATAATGTATACATGTATCAGCACATATAATGTGAGCATATACAACTTTTATTTGTTAATTATAGCTCAAATAAAAAAAGCTGGGGGAAGAAATAAAATTCTGGTAAAATCTTTTAGGCTATGCGTCTTCAAAGACTGAGCAAATTGTGCTGAGCGCCTGCTGCCTGCTGGACTCTGTCTTGGGCTGCTGGGGAAGGTGCAGAGCCAAGCTTCCTGGGAGCTCACCACCGGGTGAAAGGGTGCAGCAAAGAGACTTCAGCAAGCACAGGGATAAGACGCTGGGAGCAGTGAGAGGAAGGTAGGGAGTGAGGGGCATGAGGAAGGGGGGCGGGGAGCAGAGAGGACCAGGGCAGGAGCTAGAACCACCAGATGAGGTCTGAATCCTGCCTCTCTGATCTGGGGCTGTGTGGCCTTGGGCAAGTCATCTTCTTGGCCTCTGTCTCAGAGAGTGGTTGTCAGAATAAAATGGAATAATGTCAGTGCACATTGTAAGACTCGGTAACGGTGTCAACCTGTGTAATAACAACGTGATAGAATATGCTAGTAACTTGATTCTTATTATCCAGGTTGAGAAATCCTGTGTTAGAAACATGTTTAAAAGTAAAAATGCATATTCTTTCCCACACAGCCAGAGAACAATAAACGTTACCAGTGGAAAATTCGAACAACATGTAATTGTTTTCACAGTGATGATCCTTTAAGACATATTTTAAAACACATGTTCAAATCGTAGGAGCGTTTCCTACTGGTTCCCCTTTAAGTGATAACAGAAGTGCTTATTTTCACGTGGAGATGGATCACTCTTTCAATAATATATTGTGTAGAAACAGTAACATAGGATGAAAACATCAGTCTTTAACACTGCACAGGTCACATAGCCCCCTGAAACTTTGGAGAAACCCCGGTGACAAACCATTGAGGAGGGTCCCAGCGGCACCCTGGGTAATCCTGGCTGTCTCTCTACCTGTCCCCTCCTCTGCTCCCCAGTGTGCTGAGCCATAAACAGGCACCACATGTGAGTACAGTGTGGGAAATGGAGTCTTGGGAAAATAATGTTTGAATATTTGTTTCTGCGTTTACATGCTCCACTGATGAATGAAATAGTAAATATTTAAAGCCCGAAACACTTTTCATTTCTCCTTCAAAGACCCGCTCTGAGCCTATCTGGCCGATGTGGCATTGCAGCTCCCCGAGTCATTAATCACTCTTTGTTTGGGCCGGGTTTTATTGTTTGGAATTGTCGAACTCCTGCTCCGGATGGGAGAACACCGAGGCGTTGAGTTCTTTGTTCAACACACTGGTCCTGTGGACATACCTGGGGGCCGGCAGGCTTGGAGTAAGGGTGGGGGCATCTTGACTTTGAAGTGAGTCTGAGCACAATTCAGAAGTCGTGTATCCCTTCACGAAACGCGAAAGGTAAAATGTAAACATAGTGTCTGTGATTATGTGGCTTGACGAACACCTTGCTGCATGTTTGAGCATTGCCACGGGAAGGCTCACCTCTTAAAAGCTCTGCCTAATTAATTTTAAAACACATATCAAAATTGAACCACAAATATTTTATTGGTGACCGATTATTTTGGAAGATTTATTTATGCGCCAAAAAGGGGAAGAGATCAATGCAATTATGTGATGTGCAGAAATAAAAGAATTACCAGCAGCTCTCGAATTCTGCAATTTAATTCACAACTTGGAATTATATAGTTAAAATGCGGGTCCTGGGAGGCACAAAAATACAATCCATCATTAGGAAATATTTAGGAACATGATTGGAGAGCTGTGATAATGTATGGGTTTGTAGCCATGTTAATGTGATTTAGGAATAAAAAATAATAACTTTCACCCCCAAATCATATAACATAAAATATCTTCTGTCAACATATGACTTGTAGGTAGCATCCTGTGTGTATACACACGTATCAGCAGTTCTTTATAAGATGCATACATTTTTATTTTGTTTACCAGTATGCAAGGCACTAAAAAGGGTTTTATTTGAAGCACACACTCCAGATTTACAATATTACATCCGAGAGTATACATTTTCTACCAACAACAACCAAAAAAACCCTCTCCTGAATCCACACCAGTGACAAATCTGCCAGGAAGTGACTAGTTGATATGCCTTTTTATTACTGCAGCTGCCTTGTTTTTTCTACTCAAAATAAAAGAAAATCACAGGATCCTTAAAATAATAGCTGGCAGCAGGTAGTTACTGGGAAATGCATGTCCCCGACTCTTCACTTTGTAGCATCCATCCGGATGGCAGATTAGAGGCTGGGATCTGCAGGTCGGTGACAAATACACGGGTAATAGCATTCAGCTTGCCTCACTGTAAAAGTGGATTCACCAGTCCTCTTTGTTTGATTGCAGACCTGACATGTCAGATGAGAGGGGGCCTTGGATAACCTGCCAAAACAACGACACAAATAAACGCCAGACCCCAGGGCTGCTTGATGTCGAATTACAAACATCGTCCCCATCACTGATTCAAATGCAGCCGATACGTAAAGCCTGCCTCTCTGCTCTTAGGTTGGGGGGACCACACGCCCAACTGCCCCCCGTGGGAACAAAGTGCCTCTCTAGAACCCGGCTGGCTGCTCGTTTTCCTTGGGTGAGGTGGGAGCCAGGGCTCTGCACTCGGGATGGTGGTATTTAATGTTCATTGTTTTTCTTATAAAAGTTCTCTGATTGTTCTGATTGTCTAATGTGACAAACGCTGGCACTGGAGACACTGCCACTAACACTGCCTCCTGCAGCCCTGATGGAAGGGAGAGGCGGTTGTTGAGAGCAGATAAACACATGCACCCCGGAGGCTCCTTCTTTACAGAGCCCTCTGGGTTCACGCAGAGCCGCTCAGCGGATGGCCATGGCCATCAGGGGCAATATTTATTGGCTGTTTTTTTTTTTATGATTCAAAGACTTACAGGGGTGCTTATTGCACACCCCCATCATGACACAAATCCCTACGATTAATTGCAAGCTGGCTTGCGTTAGGGTTCTCCCGTGTCACAGGATACACTGGGCTACTGAGAAAAGGCTTCACAAAAACATTCAATCTTCAAATACAGAAACCCACTCTTTGATGATTTTTTGACATTTGGTACCCAGCAATGATTTTTACCACCCCACTCCAGAATGGTCAAACTAAAAATTTTATTTTTTTGGTAAAATGTGCAGCCATGAAAGCTGTAGGGAGATGGGTTATATGGACTTGCCTGTGAGCCCAGGTGCTTTTCTTCATCTGGATGAGATCCCCCAACCCACTCTGCAGACAGACAATCCCCTCCATTTGCTCATCTGCCCCATCCTACCTACAAACCAGAGTGAAATAAACTTAGCGGTTTAAATGACATGTAGTGTCAGTAACGGACAGTGGTGCTCAGAGAGGTTATTGATGGCTCCTTTGTCTCACAGGCTGTCAGTTGTAAAAATAACTTGCACATTGAAAACGTGCTACATATTTAATATACATATTCTCTATTTTACCCCACGATTTAAAGTTCCTCCCAATAAGAAAATATGGAATGACTGGAGATAACGCTACGTTCATCAGCCTTCCTTTAAAAGTGCAGCTGAAGGCTGTGGATTGTGACTTGCTGAACGGCAATGATTTCCGGCAATGAGCCAGGGTTTTTGATGTTTCCAAAAGAGTGTGTGTGAAGTTTACACATGATCATCTAACATCTGCTAAAATTTAACAATTTTCTTAGCACACTTAATGGCATGTCCTGGTGTTTCTAGCCCAGTGGACTCTTTCAGCAATCCAATGCCATCTTTATTTGCAGACTCTTCAATCAGGAAACTAAATTTAGGTTTTTTTTTCAAGGAGTTTATAGATACTAATTTTTCTGTTGCCAATATCGATGATTAAATCACCCTAATTTGCATCGTCTGAGCTAATCATGGGATGATTTATTTACCTGCTATGTTTACATGAAGTAGATAGCAACAATTAAGTTTATTTTAACTGTAGTTATTAGAAATACAGTAAATGGTAATAGATGCCAGAAGCAAATAAACATATTAGCAGGAAATGTTTAAATGATCTGAGTAACCCTATGAGCCAGCATAGCAGGTGGTGATATCCTGTTTTTAAATTACATTTCAGCAAGTGAACATAATAAATCCTCCTGTGTTATACATTTCGCTGGTAGCGACTTAGACTCACATTATTCTGTTTGACCTCATTCCTGCTAATCACCATCCCCGTTTTAATAGCTGCCACAGTGAGTGAAATAGTTAATGCAGTATTTCTTGCCGAAAGAGTGCCTGTCAGGCTATTGATGACAAATTAAAATTAATAAAGAAGATCTGTGTTGAATTTGAGGGAATGGAGTAACTGCAGCCCCCACATGACGGCTGCGGCCTCTGGGGCGCTCTGTGAAGAATAATGTTTTTGGTGTACGTGCATTGTCTTGAAAGGAACGCTAAAACTGCCGAATCTTTGCCTAGAAGACTTCCTGAAATAGGAGCTGTATCCTTTCAGCCCTCATCACATGTAATTTATCCCTCAGAGAGTTATTCCCCGTTCTGTGCACCTTAGCTCCGCGCTGTAATAATAGTATGTTTCCAAGGCTCTACAATTTTATTCAGCTCAGTAAGAACCTTTACAAGAACAATCACACACACATAGGAGTCCAGAAAACACAGTAAATAAGTAAAAGTTCCTCCCAGCATTCCTGCCTAAAACACCTGCCTCCGTTTCAAGGGGGTTCAGGCATTTTGTGGAGGAACCAAGGTGACCGCTCGCGCAAAAAGCACTTCACATTTTGGGGAGCAATTCTTTCCTTCTTACAGAAAACGAGCTCTAATCACGTGCATTATCTTCTTAGTGGTGTCTGATGGAGAAAGCGGAGGCTTCCGGATTAAATACACATCACCGACCTCCTCCTTACGTTGACCTAATTTTCATAGACCGGACACGCACGACCTGTGTGTGTCACTACAGTCAGCCTAGTTCCTCCTGCTGACCACCTGTGCAGGCTGACCAGTTTGTTGCAGTCCCTTGGGTGGTCAATTTACAGAGGTTCTACTGTACTTAAAAGTCCCCTCAGTTCCATGTGTGTTCCACATCTGCTTACACGCAGCTCTCTCAGTAAAAGAGAAAGAAAGATTCTGCTGGGACCGTGGGAGCCCAGGGCAGGCTGTGCCATCTGGGAAGCCCATCCTGGACCTGGAGGTCAGAGTCTAGGGGCTGGGGCTATTGCAGCCCCATGAAGACAATGGGGGTTATCGCAGCATCTGAGAACATAATTTTGACTGGATCCAAGGAACACACCATGGAGACTGAGTTTTCTCTTCCCTCAAAGAGGTGGTCTGTGGAGGCCAATGTGGAAGCTGTGGGGAGGTCAGCCCAGGAAGGGTGCAGGGTCATGTTTTCCCTGCAAAGAAAACGTTGGACAAATCCTCAGCTCCCAGACTCCTGGAAATCTCAGAGAACTCCAGTCACCACCATGATCCATAAATGAGGCATTGTAGAGCACGGGCCCTGCTGGGGTCAGGAGCCTGTAGTCCAGATGCCCCGACCTCAGGCTTGTCCTGAGAACGCTGGATCCCAATTTCTCATGGGTGTCCTTCTCTAAGTTGCTGGTACTAGTGTTCTAGGGGAATGAAGAATAGTGGGTGGACGTCTTATCTTGGGACTCTGGATCCAGAGACCATGAGTTGAAACCCTGGTGACCCTTTCCTGCATGGCAGCTTATCTCCCCTCATAGTCCAGTTCTGCACCCCTGACCCGGTGGCCCAGTCTCCTGTCCCCTCCCCCAGATGTGGACGTCTGTGCCTGCCAGTTGTCCAGATCCATCCAGAGGCTCAGTGTACCACCCTACCCCTTTCACCTTGAATGGTCACCTGAGCCATGGCAATGCTGCCCCCTCTCGGAGCTGAGATCATTTTGGGGAGAGACACCCTGAGGTTTAATAATTCATTAAAGGCTGTGTACATTTACTCATCTGGATTTACCTGTTATCTCTTTGCTTCCTTTCCTTTTGACAGCAGGGTCTGGTCCACTCCTTTCTACGAAGTGACTGGGCGTTGAGTCTAACTGAACAACTCATTTTAAAGTTAAAATATGTCAACAAGGAACCATAAAATTTAGAATTTGATATTTAAGTAACCGAGTCTCTTACCAGCTTTCTAAATGCTCATCTCACTTCTGTGAAAGTTCATGCAGAGGCTTAATTAGAAACTGACATTGTAGGTTATTATTGATGCGGGCCGAGACCATCTATATTTTTGCCTAAATGTTTCATGATAAGGCAACATGTTTTACGCATGGTGGTTGTGTCTTTCCTCTGTTGAATAAACAGCCATCCATTTAACAGGTGCACAACATGGCGCCATGCATTCGTCTCCGTCCTGAAATGTGGGCCTGTTTTAGTGTAGGATTAGTAGGGCTGACACCTTGAATAATTGAGAGGTGGTCCTTTGCAATTCATAGGGTTGACATATACGAGTCAAATTGCTCTGTCTCCGAGTTGTAAAATAAAAATACAGAAAATGAGGAATTAATTCAATTAAACATTTTCCCACTCACATTTTACCTTTCCTCACAGCTCTGGGGAATAATTTATGAAATGTATATCACCAGAAGACTTATTTTTGCCATTATTTTTAACTTAATGAGTATACCTTGCACATCAGAGGGAAAGAACAAAGGTTAAATTTTACATTAACAGCACATTGCAACATGATATGCAAATATCTATATGCAAATATAAAGCCCCTGGAAGATGAATGTGTTATATTTTTAACCAGTTAACTATGACTGTGAAGTATTGTGTGAGATGTTCAGTGGTTTCATTTTTATATCTTTCTTGTAAATAATGCATAAAGTATGTAGATGGTGTCAAAATATGATTAAGCTATTAGCTTTATAGTTTTCATAGTTAAGAATGTGTTCAGCATGGAGCTCCTAATAACTCATTTCTAAAGGCAGCAACCATTATGAAATATTTCTTGTTCAAGTGAACATTATCGTGTGACATAATGATTTTGCTTAAAACCAAGTTAAATGAGGAGTAAAATTAAACAATATTGCATGAATTGTGTTTGACTAATTTTGTGTCACATTATATTAGCCAAGCTTTCAGAATATGTGTTAATGACAAATAGTGTAAGCCCCCAACATATTTTATGTGTCTGTACCACCACCCTTAAGTCATTAGCTTTTTAAAGGTTCATTTTGTTTGCAGTTTTTGTAGCCAGTGGCTTTTCCTAATTATTTTTGCCCATAAAAGTAGACACAATTTGGAAATAAATTTTACATACTTCGCGGGGACTTAATTTAGGTAAAGGGTGGGGTCGGGGGTTTTATAAGAAAGCAAAAATAAAGGATGGAAAACTTGAGAAATCCAGAAAGATGAGTGTACCTCTCAGTTAGACCTCAGAACAACCTTGGCCATGAGGAAAAACCATCTCATCTCGAAAGGACAATTCCGGCACAGGGCAGTGGGCTCTTCCAGATAAAATCTGGTGAGAAGACAAATGATCATCAGCTTTGCAACCCACGCAGCCTCCTCTGAGGATGACAACATCTTCAAGACACGGTACTGGACTGAACACTTTGGGTACATTGGAGGGGGCCTGAGTTGGTCACTGGTAATTTGTCTGTATTTGGCTTGCAAGGCACTTGGTCTTACCTGGACAGCTGGAGATGGAGTTGCCCTGGTGAGTCTGACGCAGCAGGAGAAGGCCGGTGTCACAATAACAGCAGAGTGGCGAGGCGTGCTTAATGTTTATTTACACTGGCCGCTGGGAGGACAACTTGACCTTTACCCAGAACACAGGCAACCTCCATGTAGCTATAACTATGATCTTTGCTGATCATATAAAGGGATTTAAAGTGCTAGGAAACACCATGTATAGCGTAATAAAACTGGCCAAGTATGAAGCAAACATCATGTAGGTATCCGTGCGATTTCCCCAAATGTTTGCAATCGCACAGCACTTTCGAGAGAACGTTGGGGTGGGAGAGGTGGGTGCAGGCTCCTCCAGCCAGGGCTGGTGTGTGCTAAGGGCATGAATGGGACTGAGGGCTGACGTGTGCACCAATCAAGCACCCAAACGTGCCCTCATAAGGCAGGAACCTCTGAGTATGGACCACTCTTTCCTCTAGAAAATGCCCTGGCAACCGTGGTCTCCAAACTAAAGGTTTAAGAAGTTGCAAGTGAGAACTCCATGATAGCTCAATGGACTCAGCAAAGCTCTATTATGTTTGAAGAATTTTTTCTGAATTTAATTAAATGAAGTGCTATTAGGTGCTGGGGCAAGGTGTCTGCAAGTGGATGGTGGCATTTGGAGGCAGGGGGCAGTCTGGCCCAAGGCTGCCCCGGGGGGCTGGAGGCATCTCTATAGGTGGGCCTGTGACCTGCAGTTTCTAGCAAACAGCAGGCTGAGGGCAGACTCAGGAACTGCATAGGGTATCTGAGGAGGAGGAGGAAGTGGTGTTATTATCAGGATGACTGAATAAATTTCCACCAGTATTCAGTCCCTACACTCACATTCGGGGTTGTGTGCATAAGAGCTCTATAAAAACTGCGATGATGACAATTAAAAAACATATGAACATCTCTGAACACAGAAACATGTGTGGAAGGCCTTGCTGCCCCTGGCGGATGGCGCTTGGCCACGGCACAGTGGTTCATCTGGGATTTCTGTCTTCTTCTTCATACTTTTCTGAATTTTGCAAATTATCTTCAGTGAAGATTCACTTTTAACTTTGTTTTCACTTTATGTTTTGAAGAGCCTGTGGGTACGATGACTGTCACATGTGGGGACACAGATAGACCATAATCATCTTGGCTTTGCCTTGGTGAGTCCCACGCCCCACTGTCCTCTATGGAACCCAATCTGTGTACCAGGCGCTCAGGACTGGTGGGCCCTGCACTGCAGCCCAGAGGCAGGCGGGCCTGTGGTCTCTGCTCTGTCATATGCCTAGGGAGGACCCTGGACATGTCTCTTAACATTCCAAGTCTCAGGGGGCTCAGCAGGGTAAGGAAGAGCTCAGGCACATCAGTGTGCATCCCGGGACCCAGAGAGCTCTTGATTCCTGATCCTTTATCACTGCGGTGTCATCGCCCAGAGCGTTTGACAATCTTGTTCTGTTCAGTGCTGAGATAGCACTTGGGTGTATCGGATGCTGAGCATAACCAGCAATCAGGTCCTGGGGCTCTACCTCTCGTCTGCTGCCAGTGAGTAGGTGACTCCACCACTCAGGGTCCTTGCCACTCCCCTGGGAAGGCTCCATTTGTCTGACATGGTAGTTCCTCAGTCCTCTCCTGTTCAAGTGATTGTCTTCAATTAAAACAAAGTTGAGTGCAAATTGTAAAGCATTAAACCATGTGAAGTTAAAGCAGACGCCCGTCACCCCTGCACCAGCTTCCCCGGAGGGAGCTGCCTCGAGCGCCTTGATATTTCCTTCCAGACATTCCACAGTCTAACCCACAGGCACCCGTCCACACAGATGGAAGTGGATGTGCCCCTTCTTGTACCCAGGGGCCCCCTTTCCGCTTGGTTACTGTCCCTGCACGGCTGGCAGCACCGCAGATGCCTTCCTTGGGCTCGCTGCTGCGGAGGGCACCCGTGAACAGGCAGAGATTTAGATGGTGAGCGCCATTCACTGCTGCAAACAGTGCTGAAACTAATGTCTGCGCGCGTGCACACACACACACACACACACACGGGTATTTGTGAGGGTCTCTGGCTCAAGTGGGCTGATGCCGTGCCAGGGAAATCATTCTTAGCTTTTATCTGATGCCAAAATATCCTCCGACGGGATTTCCACCTAGAGTTCAGCCAAAGTGATGGGTTTTCTGATCTCCCAAACCTTTATCAACTCTGGGTCTTATCAACTTTTAAACTATTGCCAATAAGATAAGTGCAATAAGTGCAAATAGGGCGGCGCCTGTGGCTCACGGGTAGGGTGCCGGCCCCATATACCGAGGGTGGAGGTTCAAACCCGGCCCCGGCCAAAACTGCAACAACAACAAAAAAAAACAGGCTTTGTGGCCGGCGCCTGTAGTCCCAGCTACTCAGGAGGCTGAGGCCAGAGAATGGCCTGAGCCCAAGAGCCGGAGGTTGCTGTGGGCTGTAACGCATCTTCTCCTCTGTACTGCAGTATTCGGGAAGACAAACAGGCACCATTCCCATGCACGAGGCTGGACAATTAAGTGCTCAAACTCACCCTGTTAGATGTGCTCCCCACCTCATGGCCGAACATCACTGTAGTCAGCTTCGAAGTATTCCCCTCAGCCGTCTGCAAACTTAATTGTCAGACCATGGATGGGGATGGTTCTGGTGGAAATTTCAGAAAAGGTTCCAAAATTGTTCCAAAGGGCAGGCGAGGCGCCGGCATCGGTGCACAGCTTCCCCAGGGGAGTGCTTTGGAGGTAACCGTGGTGATCTTAGCAATGAGGTATGTGGCACTTTTTCTAGGGTAAGTTCAAAAACGTCATTGACCTCATATACTTAAGAAATGCACCCTTATTATTTATACAAAGTAAAACCGTTGAGGCCATCAGGTGACACCTAGAAACGAACAGGGAGCAGCAGAGAATTGTGAGGTGCCAGTGTTGTGTACACTCATCCCCCAAAGGAGACGGCCCCTTCTCGGGGGCTGCCAGTGACCTCACGCATTGTGTATTCCCAGGCCCTTCCCTTGGGGACCATCGTTTTTTTTTTTGTTTGTTTGTTTCAATTTAATTAATTAATTAATTTTTTATTAAATCATAGCTGTGTCCATTAATGCGATCATGGGACACCGTGCACTGGTTTTATAAACAGTTTGACACATTTTTATCACACTGGTTAACACAGCCTTCCTGGCATTTTCTTAGTTATTGCGTTAAGACATTTATATTCTACATTTACTAAGTTTCACATGTACCCTTGTAAGATGCACCGCAGGTGTGATCCCACCACTCAACCTCCCTCTCCTCCCTCCCCTCCCTCTCTCCCCTCCCCATATTCTTAGGTTTCATGGTGGCCACTGTGGACCCTCAGAGTGTGACTGTGGGGTGCCATGTGGCAATGTCTCACTGATGGACGCATCCCTGCAAAGGGCCTGCATTAAAAAAATATTCAGCTTGTTCAAGTTGCACTTGTGCCTTGGTCTTTAACAAAAATTTGAGCAATGCAGGAAAACAGAAAGATCCTCACAGTTGCCCTGCAGTGGCCTCCAACAAGCCATTCTTCCCCCAGCCCTCAGCCAGCCCTGTGTGGCTTCACCTGGGAGGCCTTCCCTGAGCCCCGAGCTAAGGCAACGACTCCACACTTGCTGTGCCCTTCTGGCACTTACTGCCTGTGGGTGGCAGGCGTGTTTTCTTTCTTTCCCTAGTAGATTATGAGAGAGTCTATGTGAGAACTTGGCTTGCATTGCCCTATTCTTTCTTGATTTACAGTTAGAACCTAGAATAACGTGTAGGCCCATAGTTCTCAAAGTATAATCCAGGGACCCTTGGTGTCCCCAAGACCTTTTCAGGGGTCCATGAGGTCAAAATTATTTTATTAACAAGTTAAAACTAGTTTTGAAAGAACTAAGACATTGTTTGCCTTTTTCACTTCTATTCTCTCGTGAGTATAGGGTGGGATTTTCCAGTTTACACGAAGTGTGATGTCATAACAAATTGAATGCAGAAGCAAACAGGGGTTCAGCTGTCTCCTGTTAAGCTGGACTTAGGGAGATTTGCAAAAATGTAAAACAATACCACTCTCTCTATACACGTTCTTTGTGTTAACATGCTGACTTATTTTGTTTATTTTAAAAAGGAAATAATGAAGAGATAGTTTCGAAGTTATCAATTTTGCTTTTTAATATGGCAAATACCAATTGATACGACCACACAACAGAAGCTCTTTGTGGTCTCATTTATTTTTAAGAGAATAAAGGGATCCTAACACCAAAAAAAGTCTGAAAACCACTGCCCTGGACCATAGATGGTGTTCAAAAATGTTTGTTAAATAAAGAAATGAACTCTTCATTTGAGGTTACTGTTTCAATGTCATTTTCAATTTACTTTATATGTATTTAAAATTTTTATAATTTTGTGTTGTGGTTTTTATTATAAATCTGTGAACTGAAGCCTGTTGCTATGCTGTGACAAGTCCTACAGATGTCATTCTGAGTGGCTTTACAACGGTCCGTCGAGTGCCCTGGTCCCGACACAGCAGGCAGCATCACAAGTGCCCACAGGGTTGGAGAACCATGTAGACATTCCTGGGTAGGGTTTGGTCCATTTTAGGTGTATTTCCAGATTGCTTTTCCCAAGTTCTGCCCATTCCCATTGCTGCCAACAGCCTATGAGAGGACAGCAGCATTTAAAAATCATACATTGCTCTGGTTTGGATGAACACTGCCTTAGACTGTGTCTGCTGCTATCACCAATACCTGAGGCTATCTGACTTATTAAGAAGAGAAGTTCTATTTTTGAATAGCTCTGAGTCAAGATCTAGGTATTGGCAGATTCCAGGTCTGATAAGGGAAGGGACAAAAGGGGTGGAAGCTGAGTCCTCATGTGGCAGGATTGATGACAGGCCCTGCAGCTCTCTGAGGCCTCTTTGATCACTCAGGTGGGGCCCTCACGATCTAATCACTCCCCCAAAGTCCCCACCTCTTAACACCATACCTTTGGGGCCAGCTTTCTCCATATGGATTTTGGAGAGACACCGGCATTCAGACCAAAGCAAGCCCTTCTGGGACCACATGTGGACAGGCCTTTCCACCTGTGCATGGGCCACTGTGGCTTGTGACTCCTGTTCTGTGGGCTGTCCTATTGCCCTGTCCTCCGTGCAGGCCCCGAGAAGGCCCAGCTTCACCTTGCTTGGCCTCGTTCCTTCCCATGAAACTGGGAGGCCTGTGCGATTGTCTCCAGAGCCTCAGTTTCTTGTTTTTGGCCTTAGTCTGAAGAGTCATAGCTGGGGATGCACCTGAGTGCCCCAACCTGCCTCTCTGTGTCAGTGCCTTAAGGAAATGCACCTTCCAGCCCGGCCCCTGCTGTGGGTTCAGAAAGGCCCCGATTGGGTCAGTGAGCAGCTTGGTTAGCCCTTGATGGCCACTTCCACTCCCTAACAGCCTTCCAGGAGCCCCAGTTGCTGCTGGCTGTACCCTTGACACACGATGAGGAAATCATGCGGCAGGCTTCAGCAAACCTCAGCTTTGGGCCCAATCCAGTCTGCTGCTTATTTTTGAAAATAAAGTTTTATTGAACATAGCCCTCCTACCACTTGTTCCCAGATGGCCTCTGTCTGCTTTTGTGCTTTGATGGCGGAGCTGAGCTGTCAAGGCTGAGAAAGCCTCAATATTTACACTCTGATCTTTTACAGGAAGAGTTTGCTGCCTCCTGGCTTGGAGCGTGTCAGCCACAGAAACTCCTGCGCTGCTCAGGCAGCTGGGGTGTGGTCCTGAGGGCAGTGGGGAGCCACTAACTGATTACAGGGAGGAGTAATGATAACAGATTGCACTTGGGGAAGGGCTACCTGCAAATCGTGGGGAGCACAGATGAGAGCAGAGACCAGGCCGGGGCAGGAGCCAGGAGTCGGCTGAGTGGCGTGAATGAGGACAGGGCTTGGGTGGCCTGCACCCTGGAGCCTCTGACTGACCTGGCAGATCCCCCTATGGTGAGGGTGAGGGTCCAGCTCTAATCCCAGGTCACACTCATGGGCAGTGTGCTGGGCCCAGAAGACAGCCCTCCAGCCATGGGTCTGCTTTCTCAACATGCCAGGAAGCAGACTCCCCTTGAATCCTGCAGCTTGGTTAATAGGATAGAAGATGTACTACCAAGAGATCCTTATTTCCTGTCTGCAACATCCCTGCAAGGTTGAGTGACCAGGGCCTGCCTTTTGCCCCAGCAGGCCCCATACACAGGTTGGCCACAGCATATACCTGCTCTGTCCACCAGATCCCAGCACCAAATTCACAGGCTCAGAAAACATGAGGCGTCCTACTTACATCTGGGCCCAAAACTCATGGGTGGCCCAAGCCATCTTGAACTAATATGTGACTCTTGGAGTCCTTCTGAGTCATCTGGCATCAATGTTTCCATGTCACTGTGGAAGTATAAAGGTCTACAGAGAGGCAGGAATGCCCAGCACCAAGCTCCTCCCTGGGTCTTGTGTTCCAGGCCCTTTACTTGCTTGGCCTGGTCCCATTCTGTGTTTGAGGCTGTGGTAGAGCCCACTAGGTATTTGTCATATATTATATGTCGTTTCATATAAATATGACTTATATAATAGAAGGCATATATACCACCTTATTTTTTTTTATTGTTAAATCATAGCTGTGTACATTAGTGCAATCAAGGGGTACAATGTGCTGGTTTCATACACAATCTGAAATATTCTCATCAAACTGTTCAAAGTAGCCTCATGGCATTTTCTTAGTTATTGTATGTAGACATTTGTATTCTGCATTTAGTAAGTTTCGCCTGTACCCATTCTAATATGCACTGTAGGTGTGGCCCCACCCATTACCTTCCCTCTACCCTAACCTCCCCACTCCCTGCCCCTCCCTTGGCCCTTTCCCCATATTCTTGTGCTATGGTTGGGTTATAGCCTTCATGTGAAAGCTATAATTTAGCTTCATAGTAGGGCTGAGTACATTGGATACTTTTTCTTCCATTCCTGAGATACTTTGCTAAGAAGAATATGTTCCAGCTCTATCCATGTAAGATTGAAAGAGGTAAAGTCTCCATCTTTCTTTAAGGCTGCATAATATTCCATGGTATACGTGTACCACAATTTGCTAGTCCATTCGTGGGTCCATGGGCACTTGGGCTTCTTCCATGACTTAGCAATTATGAATTGGGCTGCAATAAACATTCTGGTACAGATGTCTTTGTTATATTGTGATTTTTGGTCTTCTGGGTATATACCTAGTAAAGGAATTATAGGATCGAATGGCAGGTGAATTTTTAGATCTCTAAGTATTCTCCAAATATCCTTCCAGAAGGAACGTATTAGTGTGCATTCCCACCAGCAGGGTAGAAGTGTGCCCTTATCTCCGCATCCACACCAACATCTCTGGTTTTGGGATTTTATTATGTGGGCTACTCTTACTGGGGTTAGGTGATATCTCAAAGTAGTTTTGATTTGCATTTCTCTGATGATTAAGGATAATGAGCTTTTTTTCATGTGTTTGAAGATCATGCGTCTGTCTTCTTTAGAGAAGTTTCTCTTCAAGTCCCTTGCCCACCCTGAGATGGGATCACTTGTTCTTTTCTTGCTAATACGTTTGAGTTCTCTGTGGATTCTGGTTATTAACCCTTATTGGAGGTATAACCTGCAAATATTTTCTCCCATTCTGAGGGCTGTCTGCTTGCTTTACTTACTATGTTCTTGGCTGTGCAGAAGCTTTTTAGTTTTATCAGGTCCCAGTAATGTGTTTTTGATACAGGTTCAATTGCCTGAGGAGTCCTACTCATAAAATATTCACCCAGGCCGATTCCTTCAAGAGTTTTCCCTGCACTTTCTTCAAGTATTTTTATAGTTTCATGTCTTAAGTTTAAATCTTTAATCCAGTGAGTCTATCTTAGTTAATGGTGAAAGGTATGGGTCCAGTTTCAGTCTTTAACAGATCTCCAGCAGTTCACCCAGCACCATTTGTTAAATAGGGAATCTTTTCCCTACTGAATGTTTTTAATTGGCTTGTCAAAGATCAAATAATGGTAAGTAGCTGGATTCATCTCTTGGTTCTCTATTCTGTTCCAGAAATCTACTTCTCTGTTTTTGTGCCAGTACCACGCTATTTTGATTACTATCGATTTGTAGTACAGTTTCAGGTCTGGTAGCGTGATTCTTCCTGCTTTGTTTTTATTTCTGAGTAATGTTTTGGCTATTTGAGGTTTTTTCTGATTCCATATAAAATGGAGTATTATTTTTTCAAGATCTTTAAAGTATGACAATGGAGCTTTAATAGGAATTGCATTAAAATTATATATTGCTTTGGGTAGTATAGACATTTTAACAATGTTGATTCTTCCCAGCCATGAGCATTGTATGTTTTTCCATTTGTTAACATCGTCAGCTATTTCTTTCTTAGAGTTTTATAGTTCTTTTTATAGAGATCTTTCACATCCTTTGTTAGATAAACTCCCAAATATTTCATCTTCTTTGGCACTACTGTGAAAGGAATAGAGTCCTTGACTGTTTTTCGGCTTGGCTATTGTTGGTATATATAAAGGCTACAGATTTATGGGTGTTGATTTGGTAGCCTGAGACATTGCTATATTCCTTGATCACTTATAAAAGTTTTGTAGTAGAATCCCTCATGTTTTCCAGAGGTACGATCATATCATCTGCGAAGAGTGAAAGTTTGATCTCTTCTGACCCTTTGTGGATACCGTTGATCACCTTTTCTTCCCTAATTGCAATGGCTAAAACTTCCATTACAATGTTAAAGAGGAGTGGAGACAATGGGCAACCTTGCCTGGTTCCTGATCTAAGTGGAAATGATTTCAATTTAACTCCATTCAGTACAATTTTGGCTGTGGGTTTGCTGTAGATGCCTTCTATTAGTTTAAGAAATGGCCTTCTATACCAATTTTCTTAAGTGTTCTGATCATGAAGGGATGCTGGATATTATCAAAAGCTTTTTCTGCATCAATTGAGAGAATTATATGGTCTTTATTTTTTAGTTTATTTTTGTGCTGAATTACATTTATAGATTTATGTATATTGAACCAGCCTTGAGACCCTGGAATAAATCCCACTTGGTCATGGTGTATAATTTTTTTGATGTGTTGTTGGATTCTGTTTGTTAGGATCTTATTGAGTATTTTAGCATCAATATTCATTAGTGATATTGGTCTATAATTTTCTTTTCTTGTTGGGTCTTTCCCTGGTTTAGGGATCAAGGTGATGTTTGCTTCGTAGAATGTGTTGGGTAGTATTACTTCTTTTTCTATATTTTGGAAGAGGTTTTGTAATATAGGTACTAGTTCTTCTTTAAAGGTTTGGTAAAATTCTGATGTAAAGCCATCTGGTCCTGGGCTTTTCTTTTTAGGGAGACTTTGTATAGTTGATGCTATTTCAGAACTTGATATAGGCCTATTCACCATTTCCACTTCGTTCTGGCTAAGTCTTGGTATGTGGCTTACTTCCAAGTATTGGTCGATTTCTTTCAGGTTTTCATATTTCTTTTTTTTTTTATTTATTTTTATTAAACCATAGCTGTGTACATTAGTATGATCGTGGGGCACCATACACTTGGTTCATAGATCGTTTGACACATTTTCATCACATTAGTTAACATAGCTTTTGTAGCATTTTCTTAGTTATTTTGCTAAGAGCTTTACATTCCACATTTACTAGGATTCACATATACCCTTGTAAGATTCACCGCAGGTGTAATCCCATTAATCCACCTCTCTCCCCCCTCCCTCCCCCCTTCCTGCAAGCCTGTACAGGGAGAAAGGGGAAAGCCTGTACAGGGAGAAAGGGGAAAGACCCCTTTCTCCCTATTCTTAGGTTATAACTGGGATATAGCTTTCATGTGAAGGTCCTACATTAGTTTCATAAGGTTTTCATATTTCTGAGAGTAAAGTTTCTTATAATATTCGTTATGGATTTTTTGAATTTCTGAGGGGTCTGTTGTTAGTTCATTTTTACCATTTCTGATTGATGAAATTAGAGATTTTACTCTTTTTTTTCCTGGTTATGTTGGCCAAAGGTTTATCTATTTTGTTGATCTTTTCAAAAAACCAACTTTTGGATTTATTGATCTGTTGTTAATTGTTTTGTTTTCAATTTCATTTAATTCTGCCCTGATTTTGGTTATTTCTTTTCTTCTGCTGGGTTTGGGGTTGGAATGTTCTTCCTTCTCCAGTTGCTTGAGATGTCCCATTAAGTTATTAACTTCCTCTTTTTCTGTTTTCTTGAGGAAGGCTTGCAGTGCTATAAATTTCCTCTTAGGACTGCTTTTGCAGTATCCCAGAGGTTCCGATAGTTCGTGTCTTCAATGTTGTTTTGTTCCAAAAATTTGGTGATTTCCTTCTTAATCTCATCTATAACCCATGTATCCTTCAGCCTAAGATTATTTAACTTCCATGTTTTTGTATGGGTATGCAGGTTCCTGCTGCTATTGAGTTCAACTTTTATTCCATGATGGTCTGAGAAGATGCAAGGAATAATTTCTACTATTTTAAATTTGTTGAGGTTAGATTTGTGTCCTAGGATGTGGTCGATTTTGGAGTATGTTCTGTGGGCTGATGAGAAGAATGTGTATTCAGTTATGTTGGGATGAAATGTTCTGTAGATGTCTGTTAGGTCCAGATGTTGAATGATTAAGTTTAAATCTATAATTTCTTTGCTTAGCTTCTTTTCGGAGGATCTATCCAGCACTGCTAAAGGGGTGTTCAAATCTCCAACTACTATGGCACTGGGGAAAATCGAGTTGCTCATGTCTGTTAGAGTTTCTCTTATAAATTGAGGTGCATTCTGGTTGGGTGCATAAATTTTAATAATTGAAATCTCATCATATTGAGTGTTACCTTTAACAAATATGAAGTGTCCATCCTTATCCTTCCTTATTTGGGTTGGTTTAAAGCCTATTGCATTTGCGAATAGGATTTCAACGCCTGCTTTTTTCTGCTTTCCATTTGCCTGGAGTATAGATGACCATCCCTTCACCTTGAGTCTATATTTGTATTTTAATGTAAGATGAGATTCTTGTATGCAGCAAATATCTTGCTTGAGTTTTGTATCCTGTCAGCCAACCTGTGCCTCTTTAGAGGACAATTCACATTAATTGAGAGTATTGATAAGCCTTTTGAGAGTCCAGTGGATATTTTTAATCCTTTTGCAACTGTGGAAGTTGAAATTTCATCAAAATTTTCTGGGTGGGTTTACTTTTGTGGTGGAGGATTATGCTGGTCCTTATGGAGGATAGGTCTGAGAATATCTTGGAGAGCTGATTTAGTCATGGCAAATTTCTTCAGCATCTGAATGTCATTAAAGTATTTAGTTTCTCCGTCATAAATGAAACTCAGTTTAGCTGGATACAGGATCCTGGGTTGAAAGTTATTTCATTTTAGGTGATTAAAAGTCGATGACCATCCTCTTCTAGCTTGAAAGGTTTCAGCAGGGAGATCTGCAGTTATTCTAATATTCTTCCCCTTATAGGTAATGGTTTTCTTTCATCTGACTGCTTTCAGAATTTTCTTCTTCATATTAACTTTAGTGAAATTGATTATGATGTGTCTGGGAGATGTCTTATTTGGGTTGAGTTGTGCTAGAGTTCTCAAACTGTCTGCTATCTGAATTTCAGGATCTCTTGGCATGTCTGGAAAGTTCTCTTTCATAATCTCATGGAGAAGAGACTCTGCGCCTTTTGAAGCCACTTCATTGCTTTCATGGATCCCTATAAGACAAATACTTGTTTTCTTTGAATTATTCCAGAGCTCTCTGAGAGAGTGATCTGTTTTTGCCTTCCATTTCTCTTCCTGTTTGAGAGTTTGGGAGCATTCAAAAGCTTTGTCTTCAATGTCAGAAATCCTTTCTTCTGCTTGCTCCACTCTGTTACTGAGGGATTCTACTGTGTTTCTCAGATCTTTGAGGGCTGCAACTTCTTGTCTCAATGTGTCAAAATCTTTGGTCATTTGGTCTTTGAATTCGTTGAATTCTTGAGACATCTTTTGGGTTACTGCTTGGAAATTCTAATTCAATCTTATTTGCTATCCAGATTCTGAATTTGATTTCTGACATCTCAGCTATTTGTTTGTGCATAGGATCTTGTGCTTTGTCTGCCCCATTGTCCCTTGGGGGAGTTGATCTACTCTGATTATTCATATTACCAGAATATTTCTGTTGATTTCGCCTCATGATTATTTTTCACCATTGCCTCTGGCCGTCCTCAGAGTTGGGGAGGTGTCTCTCCAAGATTAGACCCCAGCGAGATCACTCTATTGTTGCTGGGTCTTTGTAGGGAGTGACCCTGGGTAGGCCCTCTGGGGCTGCCCCAGCCAGGGAGTTCTGGTTGTTGGAGCAACTCTAGAGTGTGACACACCTGGATCCAGAAACAGGGAGGGGGGTGGTGCACACGGTTCTGGGAGTGCCTGGTGCTCAGTGACTTTGGCACAGAGGGCCCAAGGCTCCAGCAGTCTCTGGCCAGGAGAAGGGCTCCGCACAGAGGCAGGGAGGGCTCCAGAAGTCACGTGGCTATCAGTGTCGCTGGCCAGACAAGCGGGCCAGTGTGGAGGCAGGCAGGGTACAGGAGGGAGGATGTGGGATTGCGCGGCTCCTGGAGTTCCTGGTCAGGGCGTGCAGAGGCCCGGCAGTTGCCGGTCGTGGGTCGCGGTGCAGCTCTTACAGAGGTCTGGGCAGGCGCCAATTGCCCACTTTTGCACATGTTCTCAGACCCCAAGATAACTCACATCATCTTTTTAAGAGCTCAAAACTTTGAGTTCAAAACACATCTGGTCAAAGAGTTTTTGGTGAGGACTTGTGGGCTTGTGTGAAGTGTTGACATGGGTCTGGAGCTCCTTGGAGGTGATTACTGCCCATCCCAAGTATAGGATATAGTGTACTGTGCACAGTAGGTGTGCTGCGTATAGTAGGTGCACCCTGGTGTCTGGTGCACACCTACAGGCTAACAACATGCATTTGACCAATTCTTGAAAGCTTGGGTGGTGTGATGTGTGTAGCAAGGTCTCAGCCTGAGACCACATGGTGCTGACAAGGGCAGGGCTGGGCACTGTGACCAGAGAGCCTTGGGTGGCCCCTCTGCAGATGGGAATCACCAGACCTGAAGAATATTTGTATCAAATTGAGAATATTTGTAGCAAATTTAATAGTGAATAGAATGAGAAGTTCCAAGAAGGCCCACTTGGTCAAGAGAGCTCATGTGGGTGCAAGTGTGGAAACCAGAAGCCAGTTTAGCTCCAAGTAGGCAGACAGGGCCGGCTGAGCAAACCTAGCTCAGAGTCAGCAATAACAACACAGCATCCCTGTTCTGAGTTCCAGATCAAGGCAGACAGGGCCGGCTGAGCAAACCTAGCTCAGAGTCAGCAATAACAACACAGCATCCCTGTTCTGAGTTTCAGATCAAGGCAGACAGGGCCAGCTGAGCAAACCTAGCTCAGAGTTACTAATAACAACACAGGGGCTCTGCTCTGAGTTTCAGATCAATGAGAACATTTTTGGTATAAGTGTATCCTACATACTTAAACTATAATCAAAGCACTAGCACATGCTTACAATAAAGCATTGTTTGTATTCTATTTGGGGTTCAAATTTAACTGGTGTCCTGTGTTTTATCTGGCCAGGAGGGGCTAGCAAAGGTCAAGCCTTTGACCTTCTGCAGAACTGGAGAGGAGAAGAGGTGCTGGCCCTTGAAAGGACCCCACAGTGTAAACTGCAGCATGGGAGCTGCCTTGAGAGGGCTCCTGGGGGTTTGGTTTGTCCGGAAACCCCGAGCCCCCAACCAAGACACCAGTAAGTGGGCACAGCTGGTCCCCTACTCCTCTTTCATGAGGAGGGGACTCAGGCATGCCAGGTATTACTGCCTGCTGGCCCAGGGCCTGGGGGGCCAAGTCAGTTCATGTGCAGCACAGGTATGGAAACAGATAGTGGCTGCCAGACACCTAACCTCTCCCCGCTCCCCGTGCCCACCCTGCACAGGTGTGGGGATCAGGCCCATCCTCCTCCAATCTCAGCAGGTGAACCTGTTAAAGGTAAACCTGAGCAAGGCCAGCAGACCTCTCTCCCCTCTGCCCAGGGAGAACTGTGCTCAGGGCTCCTAGGCTATACCAGAGCCATGCCAGGGCCACTCAGAAGGCCATTCTACTTGGCTAGTTCAGTGAGGTTCCTTTCTTTCTTCTTCTTCTTTTTTTTTGTGAATTTATTCTCAGCGAATTCTGTATAGTGAGCATTGTTAGCCGAAGACCTGGAGACTGCCTGCACCTGAGTGCTCTCTCCACTGCAGAGCATAATTGCAACGTTAAGTTGAAACCAAACCGTTGGCAGAGGGTATCTGTCAACCTGCTTTATGGCTACACTCAGAGCCAATTTAAATGCCTTTGCAAGTTACATGGAAGTAGTCTGGGTTGATTTTTCCAGATGGTGGTAGCATTTTTCAGGAGCACCAATGTTAAGCTGATATTGTGTGACACGGTATAAAATGTTAGTGTGTCTTCGTTGGGGTTGCAGAAACTCACTCACCTTGGGGACTTGGTTCAGCCTCAAAGCTCCACTGAGCAGGTTGGCCCAGGGTGTTTGGATGAGTCCCTAGAATGCATGGATGGGTGGCTCTCCTTTTTTCTGCACTGTGTAGGTTGTGGGCAGGAATATATGACAAGCGAATAAAAGCCTCATCTCACATTATTAAATGGTGTCCTTAGTCATCCCAAAGCCACCTCTGGGTGCACTCATGGTCGCGTCCTTAGTCACCCCAAAGCCACCTCAGGGTGCGCTCATGGTCGCGTCATTAGTCACCCCAAAGTCACCTCTGGGTGCACTCATGGTCGTGTCCTTAGTCACCCCAAAGCCACCTCTGGGTCAACCTGCATCTCAGTAACTTGGGCTCAGCCCGGCAGAACCTGCACGCAGGACATAAAGGCACCGTCCTCCCAGACTGTCCCTGTTTCTGACTCCCCTGCTCAGGTGGTAAATATGTCTCTCAGGAATAAATTACTGCACATCTCACACCACTGACATTGTGGAAGGGACAGAGATTCCTCTTATGGGTTGTTTTAATACTTCTAGGAATTTCCCAATTGATGGGGGCCTGGCAGCAGTGCCCTCCTGCGGGATGCTGTGACATTATGATGGAATGGCAAACCTGGCTTGAACAGAAGCCACTGTGTTAGGAGGAGCTGCTCAGAAACCTAGGTGTCCCAAAAAGAGGAAGAAAAACTGGCCAACATTGCAAAGTCAGAAAGGCCTGGGTGACAGCAGTCCGGGCCTGGGGGTGGGAAGTCAGGTCCTAGAACAGAACTGGGCTCACTAGAATTGTAGCGACTGGTGTTCTGGTGGTGTGGTCTGCAAGCCAAAAGTTCCACGTGAGCCGCTGGCCATCCAACCCTGGTCTCTTGGTGGCTGTCTCTGTGCGCGGCATGCCACCTGGGGACTCTGCGTGTAGCAGCGGCCACCTGCATGCTGTCCTGCCTCTCAGCGGCTGTGGAACACACGGTTCATGTTGGGTGGAGGGGTGGCTTGGAGGAGGGATGGGTTTGGAAACCCCACCTGTGGGTGGCCTGAAGCCTAGAGCGAAGCCTGTGCCCCGACTGTCACTCCGACTTCCACCTGTTCTTCTCAGATCCACAATGTCCACATCAGCATTCAGCCCCACTGTGTGTGGCAACCCTGTGAAGTTGCTATTTGATTTTTAGATTTTATTTTTTAGGACAGTTTCTAGTTTACAGAAAATTGAATGGAAAGGGCAAGGAGTCTCCACAGAGGCCCCTCTGCCTCCTACCCTACCTCCCTGTTTTTAACTCTTGCATTAGTGCGGCACCTCTGAGCAGCAGAAGAGCCGGTGTTGGAGCCAGTATTGGCACGTTAATATTAACTGGTGTCCACAGTCTCTGTCGGGGCCCAGTCTGGGGTCTGGACATTCTGTGAGCTGGACACACGTGTAACATCATGTATCTACCATCACTGTCCCTCGGGCAGTCACGTCTGTACCCTGAAATTCCCAGAGCTCCTCCTGCTCATCCCCCAGCCTGAAACCACAGGGTGACTTTGCAGCTCTGATGTCTCCAGGACAATGTAGAGTTGTGTCACACTGCAGCTGGCCTTCTCAGACCGTCCTCTTTCACTGCGCACTGTGCATTTGAGGTTGTCCAAGTCTTTTCCCAGGGTGATGTTTCCTCTCTTTCTATTGCTGTCTACTCCATCGTATGGGGGGAGCTGTGTTTATTCAATCTGCAATAGCGACCGTAATTTCTATTTTACAGACGAGGAACCTGAGATTGCAAGTGACTCAGTGTTTTGCTTAAAGTCACACAGTTCTGAAGATGTGGAGAACTGGATTTGAACCCAACCTGGGTCTTTTGACTTCAAATCCACTATCACGCCTCATTGCATCTTGGGCTGGGGAATCTGAGTCCCCATTGGTCATATGTTCTCTGCACCAGTCCCAAATGTCATTCAGGGCTCTTTAACAGCCTTTCCGTCTCCTTTTCCCAAACAAGGCCTGGCCTCTGCTGCACTGCAGGCTGGGCACTTGTGGGGTGAGGCTGGTGTGGAGCGTGCCAGGCACAGGCAAGACATGGGCATCTAAAGGACAATTGCTCTGAGCTACCTCAGAATCCATGCCACCCCCAGATACCCACACAGCAGTGCCGTGGCAGTGGTGACCACGTAGGGACAAAACCCACAGCTGTCAGGGCCCATGTTAGTCTTGGGGTACAGAAGACATTTTTCTTTTGCTGAAACTTGAGGGGGGAACAAGTCATTTAAAACTTGGCACCTGAATCTCTCTTTTTCTTTCTAAGAAAAACCTCTGGAATCATTCTGCAAAGAAAGTATTCTCTCTCTGCTTTTGTTCTAAGAGTTGGGTGTTGACGACTTCCTTTGGGAAACCATTTAGGGTCTCAGATTTCACCATCAAGAAAACCTCTAAGTATTTTAGCAGAAAGCTCCTGATTAAATCGATCTCCTTGGCACTGTAGCCTCCCCTCCCCGGTGCTAAGCCACAGAGAGCATGTGCGCTTGGGCAGCTATTTGAGGATATCTTGCGGTGTGTGTTTCCACTTGGCTTTGCTCAGCCACCCAGGTTTAGCTATTTAAGTTTCGCTCATAAATCAGCCATTCCGAGCATCTTAATCATCTCCTTCCAGTTTCTCTACAGCTTTCTGCCCTCCAAGAAATAAATTACCTGCAATTACTTAAAGTTAGTAATTGAATTTATTTTAGTAGTAGAGAGAAAATTTATCCATTTTTCTAGTAATTTGTAGTCATTTTTAGTAATTGATAGTAATTTTCTAGTAAATACTAATTAAATGTTTCACCAAGTAAAAGAAGTATAATGTATTCACTAAGCATTAGTATTTCCAATTTATCTTTATACCAGCAAGTGATTTAGGTTAAGTTGATGAGATCTAGTGAAATTATTCTCATTGTGTTCAGCTTTAAAAAAGCAAGCAAGAAAAAGTAGAGGGTGCATTCTCAGTGAGCTGCCATTGCGTTACAGATGGGGAAACAGAGGCAGGATAAGAGTGTGGTGTTTGTCCAGACCCAGTTGCATAGTCAGTGGAAGGATGGGGGCCCTGAACTTCAGAATCTGGCTCCATGGACCATCTGGAGGGTGGGGCTGGATGCAGAGACCTGGACCCCGCAGGACCAGTGCCTGTCACCTTGCAGGAAGCTGGTGTGGCATTATTCCTGCCGTCCACCCTCCTCCTTACCCATGGGGGGAGGTCTTGACTGCCTTGTGGATTGCTCCACGTCTAGGTCAACGGGAACTTTAATTGTACTTGGGGCCATCTGAAGATGTGCTGATCTTGCAAGTGAAATTTGCTACAAGGACTGTATCGTAAGTTTTTATTTCACCCAATGAATCCATTAATCCCTACACCTGCAGGCTCTTAAAAATAACCTGCAAGTTGTTTTTCCTTTTGAAATTCTGCTTTGTACTCTCATCAGTGACGTGAACATCGCACGGGTGAGGTAGTATACGCTCACCCCACGGCACTGGGACCCCGTCTTGTGTCTCTGTTTTTCTGGCTTGGGCCTCAGGGGGTGTTTGTTGGGTGAAAGAGACAAGTGGTGATTTTCCCAGGACACGCATCTAGTTAGAAAATAATATCCCATTAGAATTAATTAATTAATGGGAGTTGATACAATTAACAAATATTGAGCAGCAAATTCTACAGAGGTGCTAGTCTCTAATTAGAGCTGTGGCTTAGGGCAGTACAGAGCCTCTTAGCGCCCCTTTCCTGACCAGTAAAACCAGGGCCTCACCTGAAACCTCTCTACAACTTATCTTTCAGGTTTACATTAAATTAACTTAAAATAAGTTTTATGTGTATGTAAAATATAACACACTGTCACGGGGAATATTCTGAAACCTTAACAAACAAACCTAAAAGGCATCGAAATCATCCGTGGTTCCCCAATGTGATTAAAATATTAGTAGATTTTCTTTCCGACTGATTTTCCCCTGTAGGTTTGTTTTTTTAGTTGTAATCAATCAGAATATAAAACTTCAACTTGTTTTTATTTTCCCTCAGATGATAATATTTGGAAACAATGTTATAGTCCACATAGACTTTGTAATGATCACACAATATTCCATCAAATGGAACAAATGTAATTTGCTCAGCCATTCCTCTATTTTTTTGACATTTAGGTTGTTTTAAAAATTTTTATTATTATAAATAACACTTCTGTGAACATCTTTATAAAGCCTTTTATATATTTAGATCATTTTCTTTGGTTAGATTCCCAGAACAAAAATTATGAGGTCAAAGGGCATACATATTTTAAGGTCCATATTACTTCTTGCCAATTTGTCTTCCAAAACCTCTGCCCGGCGCTCTCCAACCCCCGGCAATATGGACAGGAGATTCCCTACTTCACTGCTCCATCTCTGCTTTGGATATTACCATTAAACATTTCTGTTGGTTGGCTAGGTGAAGGATTATGCAATGTTTAATACTCTTTTTTTTATTAACCATGTAGTTAAATATTTTTCTTCATGTTAAAGTTTGTATTCTTCTTGGAATTAGTTATTTCTGCCCTTTTTCAAGTTATTGATTTGGATGTTTATGGCTTTTTTAGCCATTTGTATGATATTTTTAAATAATAAAGTTATTAACCGTTAATTCTATTTCTGCACATTCTTTTTCTAATGTCATTGATTTCCAACTTGGCCTTCAAGCTCACCGTAATTCTTTAATGGTGCAAGGACAACTGGCCTTTCTAAGTTTTTTCCTTCCATTGAATGCCAAGTTCAGAAGGACAGAAGCCAACAACACAGGAACCTGTGCAGTAAAGATGTTGGGAGTTTTAAATATCTGTGTGAGCCTGGCTTTTAAAAACCTTTCTTTCCTAGCCAAGGAATTCTTGTATGAATTAAATATGAAACTTCCATCCCTCACAAAGTAAACATGTAATGATATACTTCTTGTCCCCATTACGAATCAGAGGGGAGCCTGCTCTCTGATCTCACATAAAACAGGTGACTCTTCAATTAAACATAAATTTTCAATTAAAGCACATCCCTCTGGGTGGCAGATCGCAGTTCCCACCCCGGCTGGGCAGAGTCTGCATGGGCAGCCTCTTGGCGTCCAGCTGCTGCTGGCGAGGCCAGGCTCCCTGGCGATCCCTGGAGTGTGGGCTATGCTGGCTGCCCGGGGAGCCTAGGCCTGGACAGAGGGGCTCGCAGCCCTGCCGGGATGCCCACTGAGCAGAGCAGAGCTGGAACCTTTGAAAACCAGGGGAGGCTCACTCCCTCTGACCCCGCGGCCCTCAAGTCTGGTCGGCTCAGCACGAGGCTCTGAGGCTACTTGAAAACAGCACCTTGTGGGAAAAGATCCAAGGGCTGTGGGATACTTGGGGGCACTTCACAGTACTCAGGCCATGCCAGGCCTCTCTTCATTCTTTTCAGCAACAGTGATTTGAAAAGATACATGTTAATCTCTGTAACATTTTTTTTTTAAGTCTTATAAACTTAAAAAAAAAGATTTTTTAAAAGTCTTGTTCAATAATCATGTAAAGTGGAATTCCCTGGAATACTTGCTGTCTCTCCTACCCCTAACCCAGGGACCTTCCCTGAGGGAACCCCTGGCATCGGCTCTCTGCATGATCTTCCGGACAAATGCACACCTGGAAATACAGCATGGGTGTGCATGGGGGGCGTGTACATGTGTGTGGAAATATTCACGTATGTGCAGCAGTGCAGATGTGCCTGCAGGTGTGTGCATGTACTCATCCGTGTGCGCGTGTGTGCATGTGTGAGAAGGGACAGGCTGTGCGTGTCCTGCAGCTTGACTTTCCCACTTGCCCCACATGGAGACTTTTCCACGTCTGCACATCCAGCCAGACCTGGTCCTGTTGTGGCTCCTATAGGAATTAAAAGTCCAGGTTAGGTGGTGAACAGACATGCTTTCACACAAACAGAGAACATGGGATCTGGTACTTACTTGGGCACTGGGCCCCTGTGATCAGTCGTTTCTTTTTCGCATTTTAATTTTCTTGCCTCTACAGTGGTCCTCAGTGTCCTTCCAGCTGTGTGAATAAAGTTTAAAAACACTTGCTTGATGGAAGAGTCAAGAGAATTTAGAGATTTTATATGAAGAAGAAGAAAAATACTTTGGTATTACTATACAGAAAGTAAGAATTGTGGCAATCCCAATGTGCCATTTGCTTCACATTGATAACGTGATATTATTGCAGGTATCTCAAAGCGACTTTGAAATTTAGGGATCAGTGACACCTCATGCCACTCATAAGGGAAACAGTCTGCTCCAGAGGCCAGAGCCAGACCGGGGAGACTCAGAGGACCAGGGTGCAAGCCTGGACCTCCTGCTGACTGCCTCATGCGGACACGCGCCACTCCCTGCCTCAGCTTCCCCATCCTCGTGACCAGAATGAATAGTACATATATGAAGGTACATATGTAAACTGCTGCAGTTACTGTTATCAAGGCGGCGAGTGAACGATTGTAGCGAGGAGGAACTGAAATTGACCATTGACCCTAAGTCTCCTCTAAAGGAGCTGCTGGAAAAGCTTTAGCAACCTGTTTGCTGTGCCAGACATACCTTCCTGATCTTTGCGACCAGGTCCCAGGGGAGACACCATGACAATGAGAAGGTCTGTGGCCAGAATGCCCAGCACCATGTACCCCTTTGCTGACTCAGAGTGCTCTTGGCACAGGCTAGAACATCACCAGGTCAGGTGGGAAGGATTGGCCGGGTGCCCTGGGTGCCCTGTGGCCAGCCGTGCAGCTGGAGACAGGTGGGTGTCACCCTGCAGCTCCAGGCGGGTTAAGGCATCTCGAATCCTCTGCCTGTAGTGCATAGATTCTAGGGTGGGGCAGAGGACTGGTAGCCCCCCTCTTGTGGATCTGTGGTGATGGGAGTGCCCAAGCAGAGTCTCTCTGGACATCTTCCTATGGTTTGCACTGCCCTGTTGGGTCCTCTCCTGACCTAGCACCCCAGGGAGCTGGACAAGGGTGGTCTGGATGCATCCTGGAAGTAGCTGCTGTTTTCACTGGGCTGTTCTTTAGTATCAGTATTGATTTCCCATTCTCAATGTTCTTGTGATCATTTAGGAGGAAAAAAAAAAAAAAAAGAAGGGAAACAATGTTTATCTTCAAAATATTCTGTTGTATTTAAAGGAAGTCCAGTTGGAAGACGAGAAGAGCTAACACCATTTCAAAAGGAAAGAGTGTTGAAAATGCATTCAAACAAGTCATTTTAAAAGACTAATCAGCCCTCAGTAGGTGCCTGAACACAACGTGCGTGTACTTACACATGTATCTGAAGTTCAACAAATAAACGTGCAGCCTGCTCTACCATGAAGGTAGTTCTTTTTTTTCTTTCTTTCTTTTTTTTTTTTAAATATGACATCACATCAGGTAGTCGAAGTTCAGCCTGAATAAAAGTGTGGCATTTGAGATTCAACAATGCTCATCTACAGCGGGCTGATGCTTGTTTAAAAAGATCTCCTTCTTATAAAAATCTCCTATTTAATTAAGAAAAACTAATATCAAAGCAGTTTTTGCATTTAAAATTCGTGTTTAAACTTCTCCTAGATTAAGTGAGCTTAAACAGTTGCGATTCCTGACTTTAACAGCATTATAAAATACATTAGAGATTGAGAGGAGAAAATTCTGCCATGTTAGGTTATAACCTAACTGCTATTTGCAGTTGTTAGGAGTACTAATGGCCCAGGGACAAGATTTATTGTCGCAAAGACATTCTGCTTAACATTAGCCTTGTCATTCCATTAATAATGACTGCTTATGAGCCATCTCGCTGGCATCTTTGTTGTCCTGAAAACTTAAAACTCACAGCACAATTCTTTACGACGTGTTACATTGCCCCCTCTGGGTATTTCTGACCATTATCCCATTTGGTTATATTCAAAACTGCTGCCTCCAGAGAGAGCATTAGGCCGACCTTTCACCTTCCAATATTCTTGGTTCAAATGGCGTAATAACATGTAGTGAATATTTACAAGCACACTTATACTATAATAGAGCACTGCTGTGAACATTAGCACATATTTTCTGCTCAATCAGGCTTTGATGTAGAGCTTGCCATGCACCCCAGAGAAAATGCAGTCCCCAGTAAGCTGTGCTAGTGAAACACCCTTGAATCTAATACAGCTTACATAACATATGCTGACTAGATGTAGATTAGCGAGGCGACATATTCGGGGGAGACACTGAGTTCCTGGGATGCCTGATGTCATCAGAACCTTCCTGGCAGGTGACTCCAGGCTGCAGGGGGGAGCCCTCCACCCAAGGAATTCTGAATGGAAAAGAAAATTAAAGGCCATATAATGGGTTGGCACCTGGTGGTCTTATGACCTGGGCTTTTACATTTCTTAGTTATTTTTTTCCTTTTATTAAAAAAAATCCCATAATTATGAAAAATAAAACATTAAAAAAATGAGAGTCCCCTATGTGCAGGGTAAATGGCAATAAACACCTCCTCTGCCCTGCCCTGCCTTTGCACGTCTGCTCTGTCCAGTCTTCCCGAGCTGGACCCCTTCCCCTCTAGCCACGCCCCCTGGGAAGCCCAACCAAATAGTGAGAAATGGCTCCCTTCGCTAGCTCCGCCCCTCCGCATCAGGCCCGCCCCTGGGTGAGCCACGCCCCTCAGCATTGTCCCCATCGCCTGCTCTCGGAAACCCCATTCCAGCCCCATCATCTCCACCATCCCCACTCTCCTGCTTCTCCCAGGCCCCAGGGAGTGGGGAGCAGAGCCAATACAGATGAGTTCTCTTGTTTTCCTTCTTACCTACTACTTCCTCTTGTCTTCTGAAGGAAGAGAGGGCTAGAACTTTTTTCCACAGAGGGTGAATGGAGGACCAGAAAGGCTGCTGGCTTTGTGCAACCTTTGGTTCTGGGTTCTGGTGCAAAGAGCCCTCCAGGTGAGAAAGGGTGTTACATCTTTGATGAACACAGATACTTGTCTGTCCTTCTGTCTGATTAGAGTTTTTTTTTTTCTTTTTCTTTTTGCAAAACTAGCATAAATAAGAATATTGGATTTTGGACAATTTCTGCCTCGCATTCAAGAGGTCAGAGGCTTCTAATAAGATTCCTATAATTCAAAGGAACCTCCATGGAAGGTCGGCCATCAGCAGTAATTGCAAAGCTGCCAGGAGGCCTGTCTGTCATGAATTCCTGGGAGATTTACACTTAAATTTATCAGTGCCGCAGGGGTCCTGATGCCTGGCCTGTGGCTGGGCCCCCCACTTCTGTGTTCCAACCCTGTCTTCCCACTGATCTGTGAGTAGGGCTGGGCAGAGTGTCTCTCCTTGAGGCTGGCCCTAGGCTTGCAGAGAGCCACAGCCTAAGGTGGACTTGGAGGTGGTGGTTTTCTGCTCTTGTTGGCCAGCGTTTGCAGGCCTGGCTGTGACTTGAATTGATGGGAATTCACCTGTCGTCAGTGGGACGAGCCTGACAGCCTTCAGCTGGTGTCCAGCACCACGTAATGCACCTGTAAGTGTCTGATAAATACTCTCTGGTGATCTAGCTTGCCCCATGTGTGCTGCCAGTTATCAGTAGCAATGACTTAGTAACGGGACACAAGGCTGCCTCCTCTCCTGGGAATTGTTATTTATAGTAGGGGCTTGTTATAATTCAAGTCATTAAACAGATTTAAATTTACCACCAGTTAAGCCATGCGTCCCCTTAAACAACCACGTATCATGAAAGCTTGATATAACATGCTTGGATTATAACATAGCATTAACCTGTCTCCTGGTTTTATTGCTGGGTCACCGTGAAGATAGGGTGAACTGTCACTACTCTGTGGGAATTGAAATCTCTAATTTCATCAACCAGAAATGGTAAAGAAGAAATAACAACAGACTCCTCAGAAATTCAAAAAATCCTTAATAAATACTACACGAAACTTTTTTCTCAGAAATACGAAAACCTGCAGGAAATCGACAAATACTTGGAAGCATGCCACATCCCAAGACTTAGCCAGATGAGGTGGAAATGTTGAACCAGCCTATATCAAGTTCGGAAATAGCATCAACTATACAAAATCTCCCTAAAACGAAGAGCCCAGGTCCAGATGACTTTCCATCAGAATTCTACCAAACTTTTAAAGAGGAACTAGTACCTATATTATTCAAACTTTTACAAAATATAGAAAAAGAAAGAATACTACTCAACACATTCTATGAAACAAATACCACCCTGATCCCCAAACCAAGAAAAGACCCAACAAGAAAAGAAAATTATGGACCAATATCACTAATGAATATTGATGCAAAAATATTCAACAAGATTCTAGCAAACAGAATCCAGGACACACATCAAAGAAATTATACACCACAACCAAGTGGGTTGTATCCCCGGGTCTCAAGGCTGGTTCAATATACATAAATCTATAAATATAATTCACCAGAATTGTACCAGAATAAATGAATTAAAAAACAAAGACCACATGATTCTCTCAATTGATGCAGAAAAAGCTTTTGATAATATCCAGCATCCCTTCATGATCAGAACACTTAAGAAAATGGGTATAGAAGGGACATTTCTTAAACTAATAGAAACCATCTACAACAAACCTACAGCCAATATCATACTGAATGGAGTTAAATTGAAACCATTTCCACTCAAATTAGGAACCAGGCAAGGTTGCTAATTGTCTCCATTGCTCTTTAACATTGTAATGGAAGTTTTAGCCATCACAATTAGGGAAGAAAAGGTGATCAAGGGTATCCATATAGGGTCAGAGAAAATCAAACTTTCACTATTCGCAGATGATATAATTGTATATTTGGAAAACACCAGGGATTCTACTACAAAACTCTTAGAAGTGATCAAGGAATACAGCAATGTCTCAGGCTACAAAATCAACACCCATAAATCTGTAGCCTTTATATATACCAACAATACAGTAGTGCCAAAGAAGATGAAATATTTGGGAGTTTATCTGACAAAGAATGTGAAAGATCTCTATAAAGAGAACTATGAAACTCTAAGAAAAGAAATAGCTGAAGATGTTAACAAATGGAAAAACATACCATGCTCATGGCTGGGAAGAATCAACACTGTCAAAATGTCCATACTACCCAAAGCAATATACATTTTTAATGCAATCCCTAAAGCTCCATTGTCATACTTTAAAGATCTTGAAAAAATAATACTCCATTTTATATGGAATCAGAAAAAACCTCGAATAGCCAAGACATTACTCAGAAATAAAAAAAAAGCAGGAGGAATCACGCTACCAGACCTGAGACTGTACTATAAATCGATAGTGAACAAAACAGCATGATACTGGCACAAAAACAGAGAAGTAGATGTCTGGAACAGAATAGAAAACCAAGAGATGAACCCAGCTACTTACCGTTATTTGATTTTTGACAAGCCAATTAAAAACATCAATAGGGAAAAGATTCCCTATTTAACAAATGGTGCTGGGTGAACTGGCTGGCAACCTGCAGAAGGTTGAAACTGGACCACACCTTTCACCATTAACTAAGATAGACTCTCACTGGATTAAAGATTTAAACTTAAGACATGAAACTATAAAAATACTTGAAGAAAGTGCAGGGAAAACTCTTGAAGGAATCAGCCTGGGTGAGTATTTTTTGAGGACATCCTGGGCAATTGAACCTGTATCAAAAATACACTACTGGGACCTGATCAAACTAAAAAGCTTCTGCACAGCCAAGAACACAGTAAGTAAAGCAAGCAGACAGCCCTCAGAATGGGAGAAGATATTTCCAGGTTATGTCTCTGACAAAGGTTTAATAACCAGAATCCACAGAGAACTCAAACATATAAGCAAGAAAAGAACAAGTGATCCCATTGCAGGCTGGGCAAGGAACTTGAAGGGAAACTTCTCTGAAGAAGACAGGCACACAGTCTACAGACACATGAAAAAATGCTCATCCTTAACCATCAGAGAAATGCAAATCAAAACTACTTTGAGATATCACCTAACTCCAATAAGATTAGCCCACATCACAAAATCCCAAGACCAGAGATGTTAGCGTGGATGTGGAGAAAAGGGAACACTTCTGCACTGCTGGTGGGAATGCACACTAATATGGTCCTTTTGGAAGGATGTTTGGAGAACACTTAGAGATCTAAAAATAGATCTGTCATTCAATCCTATAATTCCTCTACTAGGTATATATACAGAAGACCAAAAATCACATTATAACAAAGATGTTTGTACCAGAATGTTTATTGCAGCCCAATTCATAATTGCTAAGTCATGGAAGAAGCCCAAGTGCCCATTGACTCATAAATGGATTAATAAATTGTGGTACATGTATACCATGGAATATTATGCAGCCTTAAAGAAAGATGGAGACTTTACCTCTTTCATGTTTACATGGATGGAGCTGGAAAATATTCTTCTTAGCAAGGTACCCAAGAATGGAAGAAAAAGTACCCAATGTACTCAGCCCTAACGTGAAACTAATTTATAGCTTTCATAGCTTTATAGCTTTCATAGCTTCCCCTACAAGAATATGGGGAAGGGGGCAAGAGAGGGGAAGCAAGTGTGGAGGGAGGGTGATTGGTGGGTCCACACCTAGGGTGCATCTTGGAAGGGTGCAGGTGAAGTTTACTAACTGTAGAGTATAAGGGTTTGAACACAATAATTAAGAAAATGTCATGAAGGCTATGTTAACCATTTGGTGAAAATATTTCAGACTGTATATGGAACCAGCACATTGTACCTCATGATTGCATTATTGTACACAGCTATAATTTAATAAAAAAAAGAGAAAGCCTTTTGGCATTTCCAGTATTTTATGAAACTATGTTGCTCTTGTCTGGGTACAGGGCAGGGCCTGTGTTGAATCCCCTCACCCCCTTTCCTCTCCTACTGTTATCTTAATTTTCCTGGAGAATGAGTTTTTCTATTATTATTATTTTTTTCTTTTTTTTTATTGTTGGGGATTCATTGAGGGTACAATAAGCCAGGTTACACTGATTGCAATTGTTAGGTAAAGTCCCTCTTGCAATCATGTCTTGCCCCCATAAAGTGTGACACACACCAAGGCCCCACCCTCCTCCCTCCGTCCCTCTTTCTGCTTCCCCCCCATAACCTTAATTGTCATTAATTGTCCTCATATCAAAATTGAGTACATAGGATTCATGCTTCTCCATTCTTGTGATGCTTTACTAAGAATAATGTCTTCCACTTCCATCCAGGTTAATTATTATTTTTTTGCAGTTTTTGGCCGGGGCTGGGTTTGAACCCGCCACCTCTGGCATATGGGGCCGGTGCCCCACTCCTTTGAGCCACAGGGCCACCCTGAGTTTTTCTATTATTTATTCAATAGTTATAAATGTGCCACACCCTGCCCTTAGCACTTGACATGAGGTATGTGATTTGGTTTTTGTAACACCTCCAAGAAGGAGCTATCTTTGTTCCCACCTAGTAGTTGAAGACACTGCAGCTCAGGTGTGTTAATGTACTTTCCTGGAATCCCACAGCCAGCCAGCAGAGCCACAGCCCCAACAAACGGAAGCCTGTTAGCCCCATGATTTTAAATGTTGTTGAAATTACTTTTTCTATTATAAAAACATCTTAAGGTTTTCCTAAGACAAAAGGTAATTAGAGAAGCCTTAAAAGTTCTATTTTAGCTCAGATATATTCATTTTTACATTTTCTGATTATGCACCACATACTTTATCCTAGGAGCCTTTCTTGAGTTCATAAGCCTTTACTGAGCATCTACTATGGACTCTTTGGTAGTTGCCGAAGGGAAGATGATGTAGCCCCAGTGGAGAGACGACAGGGAGACCACCACTGGAAGGCAAGGGGATTGATTGAAGGCTTTCAGCAGGAGATAGTAATGTAATTCTTCCATGGGGTTTCAGAAAAGATACATTTGGCTGATGCTTTATGAATAATGGAAAAACCTTTCTTAGGAACTGGGTTTTCATTAGTTAATGCCAACAATACAGATGGTGTTTGAAATCAAGGTAGGGGTCACATCACCAAGGGAGAGAGAACAAGGTTAGAACTAATTGGGTCTGGAGACACTTCCATATTTAAAGGAGAAAGATGAGAGACCAAGTCATGTCAGAAGAAGTAGCCGGAGAGGGAGGAAGAAAACCAGAAAACGCTGGCGTCAGGGAAGCCGAGGGAAGGAAGTGTTGCAGGATGGAAGGAAGCATTGGTGAAGCTGGATGCAGCTGAGAAGTCTTGGAAGAGGATGGCTGTTCGATGCCCATTTGACTAGTAACTCTAGAAGGCCCTGGTGAACATAGGTCAGAGGGCAGAGGAGCCGAGACAGACCAGGCTGGAGGGCGCAGAGGGCAGAGAGGTGTGGACAGCACTGCAGGTGGCATGGGGCGGGAAGAGAATAATGAAGAGGAATGCAGACAGAGATGTCAGGGGCTTTGTGGGGCCCGAGAGGCTTTGTATTGTGTGCTTTTTGCAGACTTCTTAGGGGAAGAAGCTAGCTGAGCGGGTAAAGCCACAGGAGGTAATGAGCAAGGTGTGAGGGCTGTTAGAGGCAGGAAGTCAGTAAGAAAAATTTCATTTCACCATTCTTAGAACTCATTCCTGACTGTGTTTGGTCCATCATTAACATATTCAACAACTATGAAAGAAGCTTGGCGTCATGCATCTGCGTGAGAACCTAGTCTGTGCTTGGTAAGCTGTTCCAGGTGTGTCTCATCCAACTGCCTCTTTCCCTCCATTGTCGCCCTCATCCCCGGCAAGGCCCAGAGACGTCCTAAAGTCTTTCCCAGCCTCTCTGGCAGCCCCCTACCTTGCGGAGCCCTGGCTACCTCGTGTTGTGGTCTTGCGTCACGTTGGCAGGCTCTCTGTGAGGGTCAGGCAGTACATGTTTTTGCCTCTGCAGGTGCTACAGTCTCGGGGGCAGTTACCAGTCCTGTCTTGCATCAGGAAGGCAGCTGCAGACAAGATAGAGATGTGAATGTGCTCGGCCATGCTCCCATAACGCTTCATTGTGGACACTGGAATTCAAACTTCAAATAATTTTCATGTGCCACAAAATATTGTTCTTCTTTGGACTTTTACAACCATTTAAAAATATAAAACGTTTCTTAGCTCACAGGTCATAGGCAAAGGCAATAGGCTGGATTGGGCCAGTGGATGGGAGTTTGCAGACCTGTTTCTCCTAAGGAGAGGCGGTTGTGTCCCTCCACCCAGCCTGGTGTCTAGAACTTTCCTGAGTGAGTGACCAGTTTAAGCTTTTATCTTTTCACTTGTAAGATGTGCCATGTGGTAAAATTCCTTTAAGAGGTGAGTTAAATTTTCTGCTGGTCTTCTTACAAATCCCTGTGGAAGAATACAGCGTGTCCACACAACCGGTACTGTAACTGTCTTCTGAGCACTAGAGCTTCTTTTCTGTTATTGATTGGGCTCTGAGTAAGATTAGGTATTTTCCTCAGTAGGAGATGAAGCTTCTTTCCTCCTCCAATTCTCCCACAAATGTAAGCATAGACTAAAATTCCTGTCTCTCCGCCTAGTCCTCTACCACAGATGAAAACAAAAAACAAAAGCTGCTTACTTGAGTGTGCAGAGAGCTATTTTACATAGGTATCTTGGGTCCTCTCAAAAGAGAGGCTCTGGGCACGTCTGCTCCGGTGACAGTGTCCCCCCACCCCCCGCACAGTGTCACACTGCTGTCTAGACTCTGCTCTCCACACTGAGAACTTGAGCCTGATAACCTGGCTCTGCTTGTTTCTCTATTTCCGGGGACTTACCTGGTCTTTCATTTCTGGGAGAGAACTGTGACTTTTCCTTGCCTCCCTCCCACCCAGGGTTCGTTAATTTGAATTCCAGATGAACGGTGAATAACTTTTAAGTGATTTTTTTCACACCATCATATACTCAAGACTTTTTTAAACAAAATATATTCAATATTTATTAGTTATCTAAAATTGAAATGTGACGGGGCACCCTGCTTTTTTCATTTGCTAAATCTGACCACCCTGTCCTGAGCCGGCCGGTTCACCAGCTGGGTAGAATTCATCCACTTGCTTTGTTTCTACTCCTTTTCTCTTAGTGTTACCTCCTTTCTTCTCTGACATTCTGTTATGATGTAGAAGGGACACCCAGCAGCCCTGGGAGCTTCCACAGGCAGCACTCTGAGAGTTCCCTATCTGATCAGTTCTGCTCTACTGGGGAGGCACGGTGGGAGGTTTGATAAGAAAGGAGGCCTCTAAAAATGTTCCTAACTGACCTGGGCCACTGGGGCGGAAAGCAGAGGCGGGCGGGGGCTGCGCCCAGGCCTCCCTCCTGGGGTCCCAGAGCTGGAAGTGGGGAGTGGGCTAGGGTCCCTGGGCCTGCATCGGTCACACCTGGACACGCCGCCTGGGGCATCTGGGAGAGACAGTGGCTGTGAGTCTGCAAAGCTCTGAAAACGGACAGGCCTGGTGGGGGGCAGCGGGGCAGTCGTGAGAGTGCACATCGGGTATATCCCCACTCAGTGCGCCCAAACCAGAGCTGTCGGACTGGGCTCCCTCAGACAGTGTCTCACCACTACCTGACTGCACGCCTCCCTGCAGGGCCGCTGCGGCCGGCTACATCCCAGGATAGGAGCGAAATTGGTCTACTTTTCAGGAAGCGTGGGAGGCAGCGAGGCGTAGGACACTGGACTGCAGAACAGGTGTGAGCAAATGCACCCCCTTCCGACCTGGGGGATCCCCCTGAGCAGTTTTTGGACACAGATCATTATTGATATATTGGAAGTGTCTTCAGCCATAGCAGGTGGGGGCGGGGGGCGCCAGGATGCCAAATGCAGGACGTGTCCGCGCGAGCAATCGTGGTGATTGATGCCCGGCCCTGCTGCCCAGGCGCGCGCACCACGTGCCCATTCATCTCCGCCTAAATATGGATGTCTATCGACGTACCCATTAAACGACGCGGGCTTTGGAGACATAAGATCAGATTAGATAAGCCCCTAAATTTCTTCTTTTAAAATATGCAGAGAAAAGGAGTTCAAAATACCAAGTGCTGACGAGGACTCAGGGTCTGGGAGGAATTGACAAGCATCTCGGAATTCAGAATTCATGCTTTAAACTTTAGGCCTTGTTGGCAATCAATACGTACGCAAAACTCTCATTAATGTTCACAGGGGTTAAAACATGCATATCAACAGCATTCCATTTATTTCTGAGTGGTCCACACAGGTGTGGCGCGCGCTTTATTCAGGGGAGACCAGCAGGATGCAGAGAGAAGGGGCGCCTGCCCTGGAGTCTCTCCCCATTCAGGCCCAAGCGGGTTTTTAATCGCAGCTTTCTTCACATGGCTGCACTCTCTTCTCTGGCCCACCTCCCCTGGATCCAGCTCTTTCTCTAGCTGACAAGGCAAAGCAGACCCCACAGTTTTGCAACTTCCTAGACTCCCCGGCCCCTGCACCTCCTTTCCGCAGCTCTCCGGGCCTGCCACCCTCCCTGCCCGGAGATTCACAAGGAGGGGCCAGGGCAGCCCCCAGACCACTGACACACGGCCTATAATTTATCATAAAAGGTTACTGGGTTTCTTTATCCCATGCTGTTATTAATCAGAATGCTTTGGCAGGTTGGATTTTGTGACCTATAAATATTCATTACATTTGGACTGCTTTATAAACAGCAACCCTTCTTTCTGTTTTTGAAGAAAAATTTGTATTATCTTACCCTCCTGTCCTTCCCAGCTGTGGCGTGGAGCAAGCTGATGCGGTTTCAGGGGACAGGAGTCACATTCTCAGTGGCTGGCTGTGTCTTTGTGGTTGGAGGCACCTGTGTGAACTCCTGGCCCTGGGTATCAGCAGAGGCCCAGGCTCCCAGTTCCAGACAAATGCTCCCACTAGACAGGTTTTAGTTCTCTTTATGAAAATATGCTTTCTAAAATTAGGACATATCTTGAGCATTCTGAAAAAAATGGAGAATAACAGACAACTACCCACAGAGCCACCACCATCATCAAATCTTCAGGCAGTAGGTGAGACAGACCCTGTGTAACCCTCAGTGATCCCAGCTCCCTGCACTCAAGAGGTCTCCCCTAATATTCACTATATTAATCATTCCTATGCGTATTTTATACTTTTTTTTCAGTTTTGGCCAGGGCAGGGTACGAATCCGCCACCTGCAGCATATGGGGTTGGTGCCCTACTCCTTTGAGCCACAGGCGCCGCCCCATATTTTATACTTTTACAACATATTTCTGTTCCAGTAATATTGTCTGATAGTGGTTTACAGATAAAAAATATGTAGATGATATCATATTGTTTATTTCCTCAGTTCTTTTCACGCAGCTTTATGTTTTTGCGGTTGCATACGTAATTGTGATTTGTTTTATCTGCTGATTTTTTTAATCTGTGTTACCTCACAGATACTTCATGGTGGGACTCCAATACACTCTACCCCCGTTCTCTTTCTGATGGATATTCAGTTTGTTTTCCTTTTCCCCGATAGCCAATAATATGGGCTTGGACATTCTTGTGTCTCCTTTAAAGTCCTGTACATGTGAGCAGGAATTGCTACTGAGGAATCACATTGCCAAGGCAAAGGATGAGAGTGTCCTCAGCTTTGTTAGACAGTCTCAAATTATTCTTCCAAATTAATCACCATCGTATATTCTTACTAGCAGGCAGGGAAGTTCTTTTCTTTTCCTTCACCCTCATTGTTGGCCAGCAGTTGTAATTACCAAATTTTAAAGTGCTTGCCAATCTTATAGATATTGATTGGCAGCTCCATGTTCTAATTTGCACTTTCCCAAATACTTAGGAGATAGAGTGTCCTGTCTGTGTTTACTGGTCATTTTGCTTCCTCCTCTACAGACTTCCTGTTCCTATTACTTGATCACTTTTCTGCTGAGGTGTCTGTTTTTGTCTTATTCGTTTGAAAGAGTTTTGGAAAAATAAAATATGCATGTAGGGGCAAAAGAATTTATTTTCATGAATATTGCAAGTATTTTCTCTCAGTCTGTGGCTTGTTTTTTCCATATTTTTACCATTTTTTTAGGTACAGATGGTTTCATATTAATATTTTCAAATTATTAAAATGATGAAGCTTGCTTTTCACGTGTTAAATCCACCTGCTCGGCATTTGAATGTGTAAAGTAGGTATCTAATTTTACATTTTTTAAATGGATAACCAGTTGTTACAACTTCATTATTGTTATTAAAATATTTTATTGTCAAATTTACCCTACCACAGAAGAGCGACACACATATGCTCAGTTAAAGGTTATAATAAACAATAAAACCAAATCACCTTACAACATTTCTGTGGGCCCCTCCCTAAGCTCATTCCCTTTCCTTTTCCTTCCCAATTTTTATAATACTTGGTCTCCGGTTATCTTTTCTCTTTTCCACATCTAAGTGTGTTCCTACGCAATATATTTCTGGGGTTTGTCTTTCCCTTCAACTTTATCAAAATGGAAATATATTGTATGTATTCTTTTTTGACTTTCATTCTGTTCTATCGGCCTTTGCCTTCCCTATGGCAAGAATTCACTCTCTTATCTAATGTAACTTTATCATAGTCATGATACCTAAGGGGACAAGTCTCTTCACATTGTTTTCTTCAGCATCCTCTTTGCTCTTTCATTTGAGTTTTAAGATAAGCTTGTAAAGTTTCATGGAAAAAATCCTGTTGGAAGTATAATTGTAATCACATTGGCTTTATAGGTTAATTGTGGCAGGTTTGACGTATTTATGATAAAGTATTCTAATTCGCATCCATGATACATCTTCTTATTTATATGGGTATTGTTTGATATCTTTTGATAATGTTTTATATTCTTCAATGACATCTGTAGAGTACTGTTCTTATACAAGTATGTTTTAGGTTTATTTCCAGGGACTTCACATTTTGTTGCTATTGTGAATGGGAATTTTAGCATTTATATTGTATCAAGGATGTTTAATGGGACATGAGTTTTATTTGTTTTGTACTAGCTTTCTTTTGCTGCTGTAAAATGTATCACAAACTTCGTGGCTTAAAACTTTTAAACGTAAAACTTAAACTTAAAACTTACATTTATTTATTTGCAGTTTTTGGTCAGGGCTGCGTTTGAACCTGCCACCTCCGGCATATGGGGCCAGTGCCTTTGAGCCACAGGTGCTGCCCTGTTTTTTTTTTTTTTTTTTTTTTTATAGTTTTATAGATCAGAAATCTGACATGAATCTCACTGGGCTAAAATAAAGGTGTTGGCAGGGTTGTGTTCCCTTCTGGAGGTTCCAGGGGAGAGGAAAAAATGCAAGATGCAAGGAAACTCATATTCCTTGCTTTGTGGCCTGTTCCTCCACCTTCAAAGCCAGTGATATTATATCTCTTTGACCCTTCCTCCATTGCCATAGCCCCACCTCTAAGGACTCATGGGATTAGATTGGGTCTACTTTCCACAATTTGGATCATCTCTCCCTCTCCGTGTTCTTAAGCTTAATCACACCTGCCAAATACCTCCTGCCATGTCTTCACTGGTTCTAGGAATTAGGACATCTTTAGAGGTCATTATTCTGTCTGCCACAACTTGATATCTAATAACCAGGTGGAACTCCATTTCTAGGAGTTGTCTACAGATTTTCTTGAATTAATAAATATCATGTTGTCTCTTCTTTTGCTATTTCTAGGACATTCATTATTTTTCTTTTCTTATTGTATTGGGCAGAACCTCCCCACCAACATCCAATATTTAAATAGTAAGAGCAGGCACTCTTATCATTAGTTTTAATGAGGCCTCTGAATGTCTCACTCATTAATAGTATGACATATATTGCAGGTTTTGAATAAGTGTCCTTTGTCAGGATAGGAAAGTTGCTTATTATTTCTGTTTATCGTTTACAAATTGTGACTGTAGATTTTTAAATGTATCCTTTGCCAGCTTGAGCTTGTTTTTACATTTTGAAGCGATGTTGTTAGAAGTGTATGAAATTTATATTTCATAATACCTTCTTGTTGAACTTGTTCCTTATTACATAGCATCACTATTTATAAACATTGATACTTCTTGCCTTAAATTGTATCTTATGTCATATTGATGTAGCTGGCACCTTCTTTTCTATGGGTGTTTGTTTTCTCTTTTTCATTTTTTCTGTGTGGTTTTGTGTTATCTGTGTTCCTTATAAATCACATATACCCAGATTTCTTAAATATCCCCAAACCCAATCAGACAACATCATCTTTTAAAAAGTAAGTTTTAGCCATTGTGATTAGTGAATATATTTGGTCTTTTAGGGTCTCTTTTTCTTCTTTCTCTCTCTCTTTCTCTGTTTCTCTTTCCTTCTTTCCTTCCTTTTTTCCTTCCTTCCATTAATATAAGTTTATTTCTTTTATTTCCTGGTTTGCTTCCTTTTTCTTTTTGCCCCATTTCTTTATTTTCTTTTTATTCTTTTCATTACCTTGAAAATTAATAAAATATTTTATGATACATGTTTTTCTTCTGCTTTTCAGAGTAGATTATTTTTCTATTCTTTTAATGATTATCCTTAAATTTTTAAGATGTTTAACCAAAGTTTTTCTAACAAAGGCTAGAGTTGCTCAGTTTTTCTATTTTCTGTCTTTTGACCACAGTAAGGACTCCTATCAGATATGTGACAAGCTCCCATCTTGTGTTTTGTTTAGAATTAGTTTTGCCACCATTTTTTAATACCAAAAGTTGTTGTTTTCTAAGCTGAGTTAAATTTACTGTTATATTTTATCAATTTCTATGATTATTTTTGTTTCTTGTTTTTTTATAAACTTCCTTTTGTTCTTTGTTCTTTCCTAAAGTGTATGCTTTCATAGTTCTTTTTTTGAGAACCTGTAGATTATAAAATTCATTAAGTCTCTGTAGACATGAAAATGTCTTTATTTTGCTTTTACTCTTGATTGCTGGTTGACTGGTTTGAAACTCTTGGCTAAAGTATCCTCCTCCCCACCCACAGCTCTGTTGAGACATTGGTTCCTTGCCTTATGGAATCTCTTACTGCTGCTGAGAAATCTTTTGGCATCATAATTATCATTCATTTAAAGACAGTCTTTTACTTTTCTATAAGCTTTTGAGGTTTTCCCCTTATTTTTGAGGATCTTTATTTTTTCAATACTGTTAAGCCTAGCTTTTTAAAATTTATTTTGATGGATTGCTATTGCCATCTGAAGATTCTTATCTTTCTCCAATTCTGTAAAATTCTTAGCAACTATTTATTTTAAAATGATCTAATATCATGTGTCTGTTATTCTCAGCTTCAAGAAGACCAATTTGCTAAACCTCGGAGCCTCTCCATCTATTCCCAATGCTGCTTAGAATTTTCCTGCATTCAGAAGATGGTTGCTGCCCTTTGAACTCGGTGTAATTCTATTTCTCCTTCTTTGCTCTGACCTGAACTTCTGTTAGAGCCCATTCTACCCTGTGTATTTAAAATGTTTTCAGTAACAGTAAGACTCACTTCTAATATGTTATAATTCATTCTCTTCCATATACATCTATTCTCATTTTATTTGGCTTTGTTTATTATTCATGGAACGGCTGGGTGTTTGATTTATCCCTTTAACATTTTAAACATTCTTATTTTCTAGCCTCCTCTATAAACTTAATTTTGTCTGTAATGAATTCACACTGTTGCATTTATTATGTATCTTCCTTTTTATGAACTCTGATTTATGGGCTTTGGAATTTTGGTGTGTAGGCCTTTTGAGTATGATTTTGTGGCTTGCATTTGTATATTCTCTGTTTCTTTCTGCATCTCTCTCTTTCTCTTTCCCCTCTTCCCTCCCTCTCTGGTGTTCTGGCTGTGGCCTGTGTGCAGCTCACCATGTTTCTGATGCAGAAGTGGGACTTCTGCTCCGTTCTGACAGAGGCCGGCATGTTGCCGATACAGTCGCCTAACCAAGAGCTGTAAAATTGACCTCGATCTTTCTCTAACATCCTTTTGTGAGTGGACAGGGAGGGAGTGTCCCAATCTGCCCCGAGGTCAACAGCAGGTATTTGTTTTTGATGTAGTACATCCTGTGCCACTGGTATGGGTCATTACAAAAGTTGTGAGATTCATAAAAATCAAGAAACATAAAATTCATGTGGACAGAAACCAATGAAGCCCTGCCAGCAACACCTATAAGCCAAGCAAGCTGAAACTCACACGGGTGAATCAGAAAGGATGCTGTCGATGGTGTTTCTTGGAAGTAAAATAATGGACCTTAACACAATCTGTCTCAAAACTTTTGTAGTGACCCGCATATGTAACTCCTAGACCACTGCCTACTTCTTGACCCGGCGCCTGCCAGCCTGTAGCCGTAACTCCCTCACCACCGTGTGTGTGTCCCTCTCTGCAGCCACCTGATGTTTATCTTGTGTTTGAGCCTGGCCCTGTGGTTTTGGTTTGGTCTGGAGCACTGATGCCATTTTATTTACCTCTTTGCAGTGGTATTACAGTGCGGGCACTTTGTTTGCTTACCGTTCATCCCATTGGCATCATCTCTTAGACTGAGTTTGATATTCAAGCTGACTTTTCTGTATTTCTAAGTTTGGCAGCTTCCATTGCTGTGTTCCCAATGATCATCCAGTGGTGTCCAAACTTTTGGCTTCTCTGTGCTACATTGGAAGAATAAGAGTTGTCTGGGCCACTTGTTAAATATACAAAACTAATGAAAGGTTATGAGCAATAAAAGAGGTCTGTGCATGATTTTTGTGATAATCCACAACCATGGATATGCAAAACAGTCCCCACACAACCCACTTGTGGCCCCCAGGCTGCAGGTTGGACACTCCTGTCAGCTCTGTTGTTTGCATGGCTTTTGGGAAGAGCACGTGTGTGTGTGTTTGCATGAGTCCACAGATAGAAGCTCCCTCCAACACTGGCCTTACACGTTTCACGCCATGTGGTTTTCTTTTTTGACATTTTATTCATTCACTGAACACACCTAGAGTCCACCACACACACCGCCATCCTGCAGCTCAAGGCATGATCTGGGGACGGGAAGCTGCTGTGTGACCTGGGACCACATTAGAAATGTACAAGTTCGAGCTTCTTCCCAGAACTACTGAGTCAGAGGCTGTGCTTCAAATGAGATTTCTGTGTGAGTTCTATGAAAGTGGAAGATTGAGAAACACTGCCTTGCGGTGAAGGTAATCATACACCCTGGCTTCAACATTGTCTTCATTTAGGCAATAAATCATGTGGTTACTTCTGATGATGAACATTGGATGCTACATTTTCTAAATTCCTTAGAGTCCTTTGAAGATGCAGCTATTGCTCCGAGTTCCCTGGAGGGTGAGTAGAGAGAGTGAGGCTGTGTATGGGGGCACTTGAGGGGAGTACTGGTGCAACAGATGAATTTTGTGTTGTACTTATACCTAAAAACAAAAGCGGAAAGGGCTTGGGTGTCTCATCAGTGGTCATGCTCTGTTCTCCCCCTGTCATGTGTCCATGAACAGGGGCTCACTATGGGCTTGTCAAGGGACCTCAGCAGCAACAGGGCACCCTGCCCCTTTGCAGTGGGCACCCCAGGCATCCTCTCCTTTCTGCAGAATGCCGGGTGCTGCCATTGGGTAGAATTACACTGTGGTCGCTGTGTAAGTGTTCTGCAGTTGCCGTATCAAATCACCACACACTGGTTGGCTGCAAACAACAGTTTTCAGTTCCCTCCCTGTTCCCAAGGCTGGAAGTCTGGAGGTGTTGGCAAGCCACGCACGCCCCTTCTGGCGGCTGTAGGGCAGACGCCTTCCTGGGCTCTTCCGACCTCTGCAAGCTGCCAGCATTCCTTGGCTTGTGGCTGCATCACTCTGCTCCTGTCTTCTGCCCTCTTCTGTCTGTGTCAAATCTTCTTTCTGTAAAGGACACTTGTAGTTGCAGTTAGGGCTACAATCACTCATAATAATGAGTAATTCAGGATAATTCATTCAGAATAATTTCCCAATTTTGAGAATTTTAAACTTATTAACATCTGTGAAATCAATTTTACCATCAAGGGTAACATTCTCTGGGGCCAAGAATCAGGACATGGGCATCCTTTGGGGCACCTCTTTGCAGTCCACTGAAGCAGCCAAGGGAAAGTGTATTATATTGCCAGACACATTAAATGGGAGATTTCCCTCCATGCAGAGTGCGTATTCTCAGCCATCATCCCTAACCAGAGAGAGGGACATCTCTTCATGTTCTCATCCTACTCACGGTGGATACTCCTCATTCCTGGCTGAGTATCTACTTTGTGGCTTACCTCAGTTCTTAGGAAACCCATGGGCATGAGTATGCATTGGTCACCTATAATCTGAAAATCCAAAATCTGAAACTTTGGAGCTCCAACATGATGTCCACAAGAGGAAAACTCACACCTGATGTCAGATGGTGGGTCACGGTCAAGACACAGGTGCACAACACACGGGTCCACCACTGTTTGCTGCTGCTGACGGCGGAGTTCTGTGCCGCTGAGTCACACCAGGCATGCTATTCTTCACTGTACTGGAGGTATGCTGTGTTTTTTGGCATTAAGTGCTCTTGTGTAAGTAGTATGAAACAGTGAGTGGTTGTTGGTCACAGATGAGTTCGGAGTCAGGTGTGATGTGGTGCTGTGTAGCCTCAGCTTGTCCACTGGGGGCTGAGATGGGGACGCCTGTCCTATCTGATGCTTCAATGCACACACACTTTGTTTTACCAACAAAATTATTTAAAATATTGGATAAAATGACCTTAAGACTAACTGCATGAAGTATATCTGAAACAAATGAATTCTGTGCTTCAACTTGGGTGCCATCCTTGAGACAGTTCATCATGTATCTGCAGATATTTAAAAAAAAAAAAGAAGAAAAGAAAAGAAATCCAAAATCTGAAACACTTGTGTTCCCTGCTGTCCTGCAGGTGGAAGATGCAGGTGTGTAGCGGCTCAGTGGCCCCAGTTTACTCTGCAGGTGGGGGTTGCTGTTTTCATGAGGGGAGAGATTGGTTTGTTAACTGGCAAAACGGAACAGCATGATGGTTCTGCAGGTTGGATGGTCTAGGAAGGCAGAGGGCAGAGGGCAGGTGCAGGGACTGGGAGACTAATGGACCGGCCAGAGCTGCTACCCTGGCGGAGGAGAGGGCTGGGCCCTGGGGCCCTACATGCATGTGGGGTCTGAGGCACACTCTGGACCCGCCCCCCTCGCTGGTGCCCACAGTGGAACCCGTCAGGACAGAAGAGCCACCCCACTGCCTTGCGGCTTTTTAACTCTCCTCCCCCTTTTAGGGCACGAGGGCTGTGCTGGAGCTCCGCTTCCCTGCCCTCTGGTTTGTGGAGAGTCCCTGAGAGCAGGAATTGGGGTAGATAAATTGGGGAGGCTTCAAAGGACCATTCTGGGGGTGTTTAGGGTGCCTCGCCTCAGCGCAGATGCATGGCTACTACTCAGTGAGTGCATCCCACGCTCACTATTCCAAGTGCACTGGTTGTGTGGTGTAATCTGAAACAGAAAGTCTGGCCAGGCAGGCGCCAGATTTTAATCCTGTAATCCCAGAACTCTGGGAGGCCGAGGCAGGTGGACTGCTTGAGCTCAGGAGTTTGAGACCAACCTGAGCAAGAGCCAGACCCTGTCTCTACTAAAAATAGAAAAACTAGTGGGGTGTCACAGCAGGCGCCTATAGTCCTGGCTACTCAGGAAGCTGAGACAGGAGGATCACTTAAGCCCAAAAGTTTGAGGTTGCTGTGAGCTATGATGACTCCATGGCACTCTACTCAGAGCACAGAGTGAGACAGTATATCAAAAATATTAAAATAAATGAGGAAAAAAACAAAAACAGGAAGTCTGTTGCAGCCTGGCCCTAGGGCCCTGCACAGCCAGGATGCCCATGCTGAGTGCAGAGTTTGGGTCCTGGCGTGTACATCAGGCCAGGTGCATACTGGATAAAAGTCAAGGGTATTGTGTGTTTTGGGTGAAAGGCTCAGAACTTTGAGGGAACAGGCCCTCCCCTGTGACCCTTTAGGAGACATAAGCCCTGGAAGGGTCACTGGGGCTGCCTGTCCTGGCCCTTGGCTTTCCTTCTTTCGAGAGACATGGGGCCCTGTGCAGCCTATTCTGTGAGCGGGGCCACCATGGCTCAAAGCTGCACCCCTAGCCTGGGGCCTGCTTGCTTCTCCCTCCCAGCACCCTGGAGGGCAGAGCCTGGAGGTGGGGGCTGGAAGGGGGTGTGTTTCCTCTGGGTGAGCTGAGCTCCTTGAAGCCTGGCAGAGGCGTGCAGTTCCCCCTCTGAGGATGGTGTGGGTTATGAATTGTGTAACCCTGGAGAACAGTTCACTCGATCACGTGCTTTACACTTTTCTCTGCAGAACGTTGGTGACTTAATTAACCTACTTGTAGATGGAGCAGCGGAAAGTTACATTTCCCGACACATTTCCATCTCTTCTCTGTCATCCTGCACTTAAATTGCAAATTCTCGTGAACTGTAACCCAGTGTCTTGTGGCTCCTGATTCTACATTTCCCTGTACATCTTCTGTCTTCAAATGTGTCACAGTGAGTGTGTGTGGCTGCTGGAGAAAGGTATCGCTATATTCAACTACACAAAAACCTCCCTTGAAATAATGTTAAGGGTATGGCTTACTACTCCTAAGACAGGCCCTTTCCAGCTTGGTTTGAAGGCCAGTTGTTCACCCCGTGCCATCACAGCACACCTGCGGCGGCAGCTTCAGCTGGGAGGGCGGCCCTGCCCTCTGCACTCAGCTCATTTTGAAACAGAAGGAGCCCCTTCCTCCCCCACCCTCCTTCCTTTCTCTTATAAAATCCTTGCTCCCCTCCCTGGCCTTTGCTCTCTTTCCTCCATCTCCAGAGACCCTCTCCCCATAACTTGAGAGAAGATTATCTTAAGATTTAATTTTTTTTTTTTTTGTAAATTTAGGAGAAAATTGAGGATAGAGAATCCCGAATTAAGATGGAAACGAACAAGCCCTGGCTAATTTGTGTATGACTATCTTCCCTTAAGGCAGCCTAAGAAGACACTTACAAATTCCCTCTCCTACTCCCCCAAACCAATTGATTGTTTTGAGCTCAAAAAGTCGTATCATAAGCACATTTTTTATGGCTAAAAACTGGGATTTACAAAGGAAAAATGACGGGCCTGTAATTGGCATACTTGGTATGAAAGTTTGCATATAAGAGATTCATGTTTGCAATTTCATTTTAGGAAAACATTCTAACCATCCAGAGAAACCACAGGAGGGCAAGGGCTGTGGGAACTCTCTTTCCAGAACCACCTGGTTTCAGATTCACCCATAAAACTGGAACCGCATGGAGTTTTAGTCAAATATTCTGGGATCCACAGACATTTTCACCCAGCTGGAGATGAGATTGGAAGTGCAGACACTTGGCAGCGGACACTTTTTGAATGCGTTCACTGGTGTATTATATTTATTATGATCATATTTTTGGTCTCTATCCAGAGTTCCTAATTACCTCTCTGTCATGCTTGGTGCCTCGGTAGTCAAGTGCGCTGGGTGCTGTTGGGCCTTATCCATGCCTGAGACATCTCGGGGACGCGAGGACAGTGATACACAATTACCTGCGTCTTGAGTCTGCACGTGAACAGAAGGCACAGAAGCCGGGCTCCTTGTCTGTAACGTTGTCACTCTCCTCCCTTCCTCCCTCTCCCCTCTCTCTCCTCACCTTAAAACAAAAGAGAAGGTATGTCACTGTAAAATTTCCCACACTGGACATGTCCTGTCTGTTAGAGGACAAGGGCGCAGATTTTTCTCAGACTATAAAGGAATTTTCTTTTGGCTTTAAATCTTCAGTGGAAAATTCATAGAGCATAAAGGGTATAAAATGAAAAGTAAAGGCTTGTGTTCCACGTCTGTGGGTGCAGTCGCCCCTGGTCCATGCACCCCCACCCAGGCTCAGTCCCACAGTCGGCCCCGCAGAACTCCCGTGTGGAGAAGTGGCCCCTCTGTGTGCTCAGGCTTCCCAGCCTGTGGAGACTGACTTTCCATCTGTGTCTGCTTGGAAACGCTCTGCGTGGGAGTGGCCCTGCACAGTGCAAGCCAGAGTCGTGCAAGGGTCAGCCGCACGTGGGTGAGTTTCCATCGCTGTCTGTCTGCTTGTCCCTGAATTCGTCTTTTATTTAGTGGTTTGCAAACTTGCTTCCCCTTCCCTGAGCCCTCACTCCCTGCGTCCGCACAGGTGCCTGGTGTGCACATGGCTGCTTGTACTTTTATCTCTGCCAGGTCCCCCTCATGGGCACTTTGATTGTTTCCAGTGTCCTATGTCTATAAAGCTGCTGCTGCGTCCCTTGTCTATAAGGTAGGTCATACGTGTGCATACGTGTGTATCTGTAGGCTGTGTTCTCAGACTCGAGCAGCCGTGTCAACACGGCATCCGGAGCTTACCCCTGCTGGCACTTTCACTGCAAACAGGTGGTCCACCCTGGAGTCCAGGAGACACACACTGTTGCATCTGCCTGTGTGAAGACTCTTTCTCTGTCATCTCGTCCAACCCCCACTGCGGCCCCACCTGGCGGGAGGAATCACTTGCTTTTTATACTGATGAGGAAACTGAAGTTAAGTTCCTTGTCTCAGGCAGAAAACTAGGAGATAACTGTCCTGAGATCAGACCCCAGACTTCTCATGCCACGCCCTGAGCTCCTACTGGACCTGTCTTTGCTGACCTGACATCTAAGTGACATTCATGATTTGATTGCAGCAGCCAGATGTGCCCACCTGGTAAGTGTCATGGTCCTTTATTCGGGTCTCCCTGGAGATTTTCCTCCATAGGAAGGAAGAACCTGTGACTGCAGTTCCTTCCTGAGGGCACAGAGACATCCCCCACCTTGGCTTCTCGTACCTAGACCCCCGTCACTTAGCATCTGAGACAGGATGAGCTCCCCCCAGGCCAGGGGAGCTGTCTTCACGTGTGAGCGTAGCGAGTGTGCCCCAGCGACGGGGCCTCCCACCCCACCTTCTCCTGCTTAGCTGGGCACTGTCTTCACCTCTGAGTTCTTCTGGGGAAAATGCTCTTTTCTCATGGCCTAGGCTTGGGGTCCTGGGTGATTTGAGGATTGAAGCAGCGGTAGCTTTGGGTTCAGTGGTGGTGGGGTGGCCCGAAGGAGGGGGAGAAGGGCATCCCATGGAACAACTAGTTGTGGCACCAGGAATGCGTTGATGGAGGGAGAGGTGGTCGTGCTGGTGTCAGGCCCCCAACACTGAGGGCAGAGCCTGGGCAGGCAGGAGAGTGAGGAGGATGGGAGCGGGCAAGGGCCTGGCCCGTCTGGGCAAGTGCCACATCCTCGGTGGGAGTTCTAAGGCCAGCCAGGGGCGCAGGAGGATGCTGGGCTTAGACACCATCAGGCTGTGTTTCCTCCAGGCCCGGCACCCCCGTTCATGTTCCTCCTGGGTTTCTGCAGCAGGGAGTCTTTCTAAGCACTGACCATGGAAAATAAAACTGAGCAGGGTGATGCCATGGCAGGGAGCTCCTACCTGGGTAGCTCGGAGTGGGGGCTGAGCCGGGTCGCCTGTTCTAGCTCTCCACATGCCCAGGGGCCGGCCCTTCCTCACTAGGGGACCTGTAGCCAGGTGGTCCTAGCTCCTTGGGGGCCCCCCTTCTCTTAGCGCTGTTAGCCTGCCCCTCTCTACCACAGAGCTCAGGTTGTGCAGGAACCTTCCAGGGCTAGGATAACCTGCTTTTCCCAACTCTGAGGGCCTTGGAGGAGACATTCTGTAAGGATTAGTTAGGGTCTCAGAATTTATAACACTAAAAGCAGCACCTGGCAACCAACCGGCAAAGCAGATGGTGTAAGAGCTCAAGGTGAATGTGAAAAATAAAGCTGAGAATAGGCATGAATGCACGCTGGCCCGACCCTTAGCTCAAGCACTATTGGCTAACATCAGAGGAACCAGGCGTCTGGCAGGAAAGTCTGGCTGAGTGTTTCCAATGCTGCCTACTGAGCCGCTGAGAAGAGCCCGTCCCAGCCCACTGCGTGGAGTCTGAAGCCCTGCAGGGAGGGACGGTGCTATCACGTAGCTCTCGTTTAAATGGCAGACTGGAATTTTCCCTTCATGGGCAGACTTTCTCTGCTTCCTGTTTTCCCCCCAGATCCGTTGTAATCAAGTGCACATATATTTGCCTCTTACCCCTAAAAACCCATTATATTTAAGTGTTTTTGCTTTTGTATTGTCACTTCAAAGAACCAAACAATTTTTAATAATCAGTGTGAGGAGCTTAGGATAATATTGGTTGAATTTTTCACATTCAAAGGCAAGCTTCAACCTTTAATATCCACCAAACTTCAATTAATTTATTTCCTCTTTAAGGACCTAAAGGCAATCTGAATCATTTTTGCTGTCATGTAACATCCCCAAACAATATTTGATGAGGCTGAGTTTAGTTAGTGGTTAATAGATTCAGGCTTAGTTAAGGCTCGCATGTGGGTCTCTCCTTGTTTTAGCCATGTCTGTTTATTATCAGTTTAATGCAGATGAAACTACTTATTCACTCTTCAGAAATCCTTTATGACTCCTAATTAAAGTCTTTGTCTGAACACAAAATAATTAATACATAAAATGAAGCCACGGGAAAGAAGCAACTGTGAAGTCGTCGTTCACTTGTGTGTCGAGCAGTATTTAATCATTAGAGTAACACAGTGTTTGCACTTTTGGAAAGAAAACAAGACGCAGACTTCATGTTTATTTAACACTTTGGCGAGTTCTTCTCGGAGGTATGAAATGAGTCTTATGGAGTGCTGCAACAGTAAATCAAGTATTCTGAAAATTACAGGGTCTTAAACAGTTGTGTCATTTTAAACCCAAACAGTTTGTGGTGCTCCGGCATATAAAACTGACCTCTTAGAAGACAGCGACTGTCTACACTGAAAGACAAATAAAGGAAATAAAAACAAGACATAAAATATAGTGCTGCTGGGGTGCCATCTCTTCTAGTTTGGTTTCGGCTTGAAATCTGATGCTACTGATGGGCGTGAGTGTTCAGTGCCACCGAAGAGGGGGCCTTGCCTGCACCCCAGTCCCTTCTGTCCTGTGAAGGCACCTGCAAAGTACCCCTAGCTTTCCTGAATGGACTGAGAGGTCGGTCCCTGCAAAGGTGAAACGTGTCCATATTAAATGAAATCTAATTAGGGGGCATTTCAGGGCAGAGTGAAAACCCACAGTGGGCTCTTTCTACAGAAAGCATAAAGAAAGGTGACCAGGTGGCCCAAGGAATCGGTCCTAGGATGAGGAATTTTCCCCTCCGGGCCACGGCTTCACACTGGACCATGACAGAGGCATCACGTTCTCAGGTCAGGGGAGCGGTGCCCTGGTGGTGCCCAGAGCTCACCTTTGCACCTTGCAGCAGTGAGGGAAAGAGGTCAATGTGACCCGTGCTGCGACCTCTGGCTCAGGTTTAGGATCTGGGCTGAGGAGGAAGAGGGCACAGACCTGGTGGGTCTGAGCCCCACACTTACTTTGCCTTTTATGAAATCCCTCTCTTGTTCGCTTGCTCTGGGAGAGGCTGCTGCCGACCATTCACGATGTCCAGAGAAGCCCTGGCCTTTCCCGCCCTTTGGGCCCCTGGCGGTTGGGGGCACAAAGCCCCTCCTTGGGAGATTCGTAGTGATTTCTGTGGCCTGTACAGAGCCCAGGGCAGGCCCTCCCATGCTCCTTCCCTTGTAAGCCCCTCACACTGCATATTCATTTTAGAAAACTGGGAAAAGCAGAAAAGCAGAAATTGTGAAATAAAAATCATCAGTGATCCCCCCCCACCCAGTCAGCACCACTGTGAGCCCTTCCCGCGTGTCCTCTGTCCTAATTCCCACATAACTGGGGTTCTACCGCACACGCCGTTCTACACAATTCTCACTATCCCGTGATCTCACTGTATTTTACTGAGTGCACCTACCGTCATGACACGAGGCCCTTGTCATTGGACGGCTAAGTTGCTTCCACTTGAGCCTTTCACTCATCGGTAGCAGTGTCTTCTGCTCTCCCTGGGGAGCCCCCTTGGGCCCCTGTGTTCTCTCCACCTCCTGCTCGGCATGGACTAGGGGCTCCCCTCATACGTACCCCACTCGAGCTGCCCAGGCACACTCCGGGGTCACAGGCTGCCTCCCCTCCCACACCTCCATCTCAGCAGTGCATGTGACAGGGGCCTGAGCCCCAACTGGGAGTCACGCCCTGTCTCCAGGGAGGGGGAGGGCTGGGGAGCCTCGCTGGTGTGCTCAAGGCAGCTGCTACAAAGGACATGCCATCAAGTGCTGCTGGAGGCGGTTCTAGGATATCGAGGTTGAGTGCGAGTTTTGGGGCCCGGTGATGGTTTCTCTGTGCTTTGAGGAACGGTGAAGGTGAAGGTGAAGGCAGGAGGGAGGGAGCCTGGAGCTTTGGAGTCCTCCGTGGGGTCAGCTCAGAGACTAGGAGGTGCAGGTGCCTTTGGTATGGGGTTTGCTGTGAGCGGCAAAAAGCGTTGCTTGGTCCTCCCTGTGACGGCCTCGGCTGCTGAGCTGGGCGAGGGTCACTGTAGCCACAGGGAGCCCTGCTCCTCCCTCTGAGGCCCTCGGCTGCTGAGCTGGGCGAGGGTCACTGTAGCCACAGGGAGCCCTGCTCCTCCCTCTGAGGCCCTCGGCTGCTGAGCTGGGCGAGGGTCACTGCAGCTGCAGGAAGTTCTGAGCTTGCTCAAGCCACACAGGAACTTGGTCAAAGGAGGTGTACATATTTCATCTCATCTTTTCCATATCGGATAAATATGAAGTCATTTTGTGTATTTCTTTGGGTGCCATTGAAACTTTTCGTGGTCTTCCCAGATTTGCCGCTGCTGGGGGCGGAGTTCACCTGGAGGATCCACTGTCCCCAAGGCCAGCTGGAGGTGGACGGAGATGGGCTTGTGACTGAGACCACCCCCTCCCCAAAACCCCACTCAGGGCTCCCAGAAGCATGTCTTTGTCAGGAGTCTTAATTGCCTCTTTTCCTGGTGGCCACCAGGGTGTGTCAGGGGTTATCTCTCCACATGGCTTTGAAGGGACCCCAGGAACTCACAGGACTGAGGTTCTGGTTCAGACGTTAAGGAAGCCTGAAGGGGCATCTTTTGGAATTATTAAACCTCTGATGAACAGGCCACTATAAGTCTAATTATTAATCTTTGGGAAACTTGACCCTTCAATTAACTGAGTAATAATTGCATTGTGGACCATCAGAAACCCTGCATTATTAACGAGCACTTAAGGTCAATATGCGCCTGCTTCACTGTATTGTCTGCGATATTTATCACTGTAATATGACTTCCTGGTTAATTATACAGAATCATGCAGCATTCACTTTTGATTAATGTGGAAAGTTCATACCGACTTTGTTAAAAAAACATTTATTATGTGTGATGTATTATAATAAAGCCTTTTTCTCCCAGAGCTTTGTCCTATGTACATATGTTTTCAATATTTAGAAAATTTTCCTGCACCGAGGAACTTCCTAATACATGAAATTGAGAAAATTTAATAAATCATGTTAGCCACCTGCGCAATGTGTGTTTTTTATTGTGATACGATCTTCTTGTGGGAAGGCCAGGGTCGTAACTTATGCAAGATGATAAACGCATTTTAACTGGAAGGAACTGCTGTGAAATCGTACTCCAGGCAGCCCCTCGTGGCACCAGGCGTGGTGAGGGGCGGTGGAAGGAGAATGTTCTTGGCGTCGCAAGACTTGGGCTGTAATTAGCTGTGTGACCTTGGGCAACTTACTCTGCACCTCGTCATCTCATAAATTAATCTGTATTCATTGATTAATACCTCCCCAGCCTCCCTTCCAGAAAGAGTTTGAGGATCAAAGACTCTACGGCCTGTGAGAGGGCTTTGTGCGGTGAACTGTGCACACCAGGTTGTCATGTCCGTTTGGGGTAGAATTCCCTCCAATTCCTCTTGTCATTTGTGGGCAGATGTAGATTTCGGTTCAGAAAGCCAGTTGGGTAATGAACTTTCTGTAGCATAAGCACCTAGAGAACTGCTCCCTCCTAGGAACGGAGCAGGAAGCCGGGTTGCTGCGTGTTATGGGCTCAGTTGTCCTCCCCTCAGCCACATCAATGTCTGGAAGTTCCCCATACCTCAGAATGTGGCTATAGGAACAGGGCCTGTACAGAGGTGAGTAAGGTACAGTGAGGTGATACGGGACCCTAGGCCCCTAGGACTGTGTCTTTATAAGAAGAAATTAGGTCACAGAGGGTGGTGCCTGTGGCTCAAAGGAGTAGGGCACCGGCCCCATATGCCAGAGGTGGAGGGTTCAAACCCAGCCCTGGCCAAAAAAAACTGCAAAGAAAAAAGAAAGAAATTAGGTCACAGACTCAACACGGAGTATAAACCTTGTGTAGACACAGAAAAAGTCACAGCAAGGCAGGGCCAGAGGCCTCAGAGAAACCAGCCCCGATGCTGTGCTCTCAGGCACCCAGCCTCCAGCGCTGTGCAGAGTTTTATCCCCTGCTTTTGGTGTTTGTCATGCAGTGTGGAGGGTCCTTGCACAATGTATCGATCAGGCACAAAAACAGGATGGCGGAGGCATACTTTAGGCAACCTGCTCGGCAGGCTGCGCCCTGGCAACAACCTTGTCGCCCCGTGCCCTTTGCGCTCATTGGAGAGATATCTAGGTCAAGAAACCGACAACAGGAAGTGTCCTAGAGTATAAATATAGAGTGCTGTAAACAAGGTTAGAGCTTTTCCATCCTGCTCTCCCCGGAAAAGCTGCTTGCCCCCGATAATAAACCTGCTGAAAGCTGACTGCGTTGGTGTGTTCGTCCCTGCTGGCCGGCGGCCGAGCGACACCGACAACTGGTGCCGAAACCCGGGAACTTCAGGATCCCCTCTCGAGACTGCTTTCAGCTGACAGGTAAGCCGCCCCCCATGCCGCGGTTGTCCGGGTAGCCCCACCACATAGATAAGTGGTGGGGGAGACTTCTGCGGTAGCCGCAGAGCTTGCAAGGGAGGAGAAGGGATCCGGCTCGCGACAAAAGCGAGGGCCCGCGATCAGAGCGGGGGATTGTGTACACAGGGCATTGTCCACGACCACAGTGGCGGGTGTTAGTCTTTTGTTAAGTGTGTGTACTGTCTGGTGTTCATGACCCCTTTTGTTGTATCTGTCTTGAGTCTGAGTGAGAACAGCGGTTCGTTGCCTGTCCTCGTTCAATTATCTAAAGGCCGGTGGCACAAAGAGTGCCGCCGTTGGGTTTTTGGACGGAAATGGGGAATGAAACCTACCAAGTGAGGTCTGTGGCTCTATCAGCCAGTCAGCTGTTGAGCAGAAGCTGTGGGATCAGAGGGAAAACAGTCTGTTCAACTGAAACGACTTAGAAAGTCGTTTATAGAAAGCGATGGAAACCAGAGACGCAGGCTATGGAAAGTTGGAAGAAAGAGAAGCCAGAGAGATCGCTGAGATGGGACCACAGTGGGTGTGGAGGCCCTGGCATGCGTGGGTGTGTGCCAAGTGCTTGGCGTATCTGGACCTGGAGTTACCATCCTCAGGAAGTTGATGCCTTATCCTTTTCTTTTAACAACTTCCCTTGAGCAAGTGTGGTGCCCGCACTGTGCCAAGCCAGCCTGGCCTCTCTCCTCCCCTGGGCTTGGGTGCTGAACCTCTACCCTTGCAGCAGCTCAAGTTCAAGGACTGTAGCCTAAAGGCCACTAGCTAATATCCTGAGCCACCTGAGCTGGGAAATATTATGTTATGAAAAATATTTTTTGACAAATTATGGTAGATGAAGTTAACATTTCTTTTGATCAATAAGGCAAATATTGAGATTATGAACTAAATGCTGTCTACAACCATCATGTCCTTAGGTGTTCATCCTATTTCAGCCCATCTGCTTTAACAAATTTTAGTAGAGTTGTTAGAATTTTCATTCATAATGTTTGATGGGTTTGTACCAATTTCCTCCGTGTGTGAAACCTATTTAATGTTAACATTCTCAAATTGGAGTTGGTTATAAATAATGCACCGAGAGATGTGAAATGGTGCAAATTATTTCTTTGTGTTATACCTGTCAGGTCAACAATTACATTTTTAGAATTTGTAAATAGGTTTGCACAACTTGTACCCAGATTACTTCTATCAAAGGGAAAGGACTGTTTGTCCCACTTTATGTAAATTAAAAACTTTTAGCCAATTTGTGGTCAAAAAATAAATAGTGGAAAGAGCTTGCAGACAACATTTATTTTGTATGTACATTAATGGGCACTTCCATTTTTCCTCGAGGCCAGAATCCACTTTGAAATTCATGTTTGATAAATTCCCTGGCTTTCCGAGTAATTTAACTGTCTACAGGGCTGTTGATCCTCTGAGTGTATCATTGAACCTTGGGGACTTGTGCACCATTTCTGCATATCCAAGTTCAAATATATGCTCAAGATTGGTTTAAATTTTAAGTTGTTGATCTTATTTCTGATAGATTTGTTAGCTTATCCTCCATTTCATTTCTAAAACCAGCTCCTAATCCTCAAATACTCTCTTCTTAAACACATCTTTGCTAAATTCATTGATTGCGTTAGTAAAATGTATATTGAACAGTTGTTCTGCAAGCGTGCCGAAATGTGAATATTGTTAGTGTCTTTGCTCAAAGACCAGAAGAAGTTGATAACCAGGCTGTCAGTTATCACCTGCCTTCTAATGTGTTCTTACTCTTAGGTAGACCATTCGTTTGCAAGTCCACTGCAGTATGTCTTTAAAATTTTCACCAATTCTACTAGATTTTGATAATTTTCATGCTGTCAGTTAGGTAATATAAAATGCAACCCATCTATTTAAGAAAATCTCTTTGTAATGTCTATTCATAGAATTCTTGAGATTTTGTTGGTATTACCAATGTTATGTTTCCAAATGAAAGTTTCTAACCCATTGTTACTGATGTAATTTGTCACTTTTTATCCCCAGTCTATTTTTAAAGATAATTTGTACCATTAATAATGACAAGTCAATTCGACAAACGCTGAATTAAAGGCTTTGCTGTGTTCGTTAACTACCTTCTGGTAGGCTTAGGAAGATTCTCCACACGCTTCCATGCGTATATATTGTTTGAAGCTGTGACCTTGGCAATCACCTTGAGCTACATATGCATCTGGTGGATAAGGAGGCAGGCAAGATGGGCTGTGGCTGGTCTGCTTACGGTGCAGCTGGTTCTGGAGTCTGGGTGCACCAGGCCCTGGCTCACACCTCCTTCCTTCCAATAGTTTTCATCTCTCTGGAAGCAGTTCTCTCAAGGAGATACATTTTAATCCAAATCCAGAATGTCATTTATATTTCTTCTCCTTTCCTGTTTTTCCCCAGCCTGTGGAGTACACCTGTCCAGGCCCAGCGTTTGTTTCTTGGTAGCTCATTTCTTCTCCTAAGTCAGTTCAGATTTTAAGGCCTTTCTACCTTCTTTTTCTTTCTTCCTTTCTTTTTTTTTTTTCTTCTCCATAAGGATATTAGCCTAAAGTAAAGTAAAATAAAATAAAATAAAGCCTTTCTGTGTGGCCTGTTCAGAAAGACTTAGGAACTTCCTCTCTTTAGTTCTCAGACCCAACCGGACCTGTAGTGCCAGAATTCAAATTTACAGTCTCTGAGGCAACATTTTAATAGAGTTTTTGCTGGTGTTAAAGCTTAACTCTGGTGTTATATTCATATTCTACCATGGAGGTTTAACCACCCAATTTTATTAGCAGCAAAATAAAAGTATCAGGAAAATGAAATCTCAGTGTTTGTGTCATGGGAGGAGCAGACTCCCCCTTCCTCCCAGTGGTAATTTATACCTTCTCGAATCATGTGCACGTAAACTTGGAGAGCCGTAAAAAAAGAAGCCATTTGAGAACATTTCTGACTTAAATGAATTATGTGTAGGAAAAGAATACCCAGCCCGTATTATCTTTGCCTTTTAAGGAAGTAAAGCTTTGGCAGCAGGAGTCTGTGATACAGTTATGCACCCTGGACAAAGATTACTTTGGAGGCTCAATTAATAGATCTGGAACATGGAAATGAGAATAATGAATCTATTTCATTAAAAAATCCTTTTTCGCATTATTTCTATTCTAAGCTTTTTGGGCCTTCAGAAGAATTTGGGATCCTGCACTCTGGATGCCCTCTCTGTGCTGGCTTTTGCTACGAGGGTCCCTTTGCTTTATAGACTTTGCTTGTGTCGACCACGCCTAGAGAAAAAGAGGTGGACATCACCTGGGATGTTCCAACGTTCATGCACAATGTGAGAAGGAAACTGCAGCTGTGGTTCTTAAGCAGAGTTACGTGTGATCGGCTGAATGGCAGAAGAATGGTCAGGGCGTCATTTCTCAGTTTAAACAGAGAGCTTTGGACCCAGACTCAGGGGGCTCTTGTCCTGGCTTTGATGTCCGCTTTTCTAAGTCACTTCAAGCTTGGTCACAGGGATAAAGGTGCCATGCCCTGGTCCCATGAAAAGACAGCAGAGGAAGAGCTGAGAGAGAGGCAGGATGGCCTGCGGTGGCCAGCCTCCGGGAAGGCTGTGCCACTGGGCATTTTTCACCTGTTCCTGGGGCTTCTTCCCCTGGGTTGGAGGGACAGACTTTTGCCTATACTAGGATGCCAGATAAAATAGGAGCAATCATTTAAATTTTCCTTTAATATAAGCAGTGAATTATTTTAGTATAAATGTAACCCACCTATTACATGAGATATATTTATACGAAAAAAAATGCTTCCCTGAGATTCAGATCTAACTGGGCGTCTTGTATTTTGTGGCTTAATCCTGTAGCCCTGGCTTTCTTTCCTGTGCTCCAGGAGGGTTTTTCCTCTTTCTTTCCATCTCCTAATAGGGTCCAAGACTCAGCCCCTGGCTGTGGCACCGGACAGGGGACTCCTGGGGTCAGAGGACAGATGCTCATCTATGGACAGTGATCTATACTTGCCCATGACTTTCTACCCGGATGCCTGGGTGAGCCACTTCACCTTTCCAAGACTCAGTATGTTGCAGCTCCAAAATGAACATCAGAACTCACCCTGTGAGGCAGGTGGTTGTGAGGGTGCAGGGAGCTGAGGAGGGTTTGGGAGAAGCGTTACAGCACTGAGCCCAGTAGTATCTCCATGCGCTTTGCTCTGAGAGGCACAGTAGTATACTTGGCCTCTGCATCATGAAGGGGTGGTTGGGGGAGCAATGCAATAGTTTGATTGCACATGTTTTCCAGCACGGTAATTATCACCACCTCTGCAGCCCCTGACTGGAGCTTTATACTTTCTTCCTCGGCTTCATGTGTGTTGCTGGTAAATCTGTCTTGATTTTCTTTGCTGCATGCAGGAGCTGGGTTTCTGGCTCCATCTACAGAGCAGTCTCTGAGGTGCCTGCCCCTCCACCCTCGGGAGGGCACATGGTCTGTGGCCCCGACACCTGGAGACGCCAGGCCGAGCTCTCTGTCCCGGCTGTCACAGCATTGTCATCCTCCAGGCACTCTGTGATTCAGGCCATGGTTGCTTCTCTAAGGTGGCAGCAGGGGACCTAGGGCTGGGGGAGGAGACTCTGGCTGTGCCTTCTGTGGCCCTATCATGAAGGTTGAGAGGGCCAGAGGCCAGTAGGGAATGATGGCAGCAGGCGTGATTGGGGTAGAAGTGGTGCACTACAGAGGTAGTGGCCTCTGGTGGGTTGTGGACCAGGTGTGCCCCTCACCTGTGGGCTCTGCATAGGGGTGCTGGGTGGGCGCCCTCTGCCCTCTTGTCAAGCCTTCTGGCCTGACAGAGCTCCAGTCTTTTCCTGGCTTCTTCAGGGAGCCAGTTAATCTTTGAAATTCCTCTGTATGAAGGAGTGTGTTTTCTCAGCCGTTCTGGGTACTTCCTTTCATTTCCCAGGAAGGAAAAGCCCAATCTGTCTTCTCCCAATGGCAGAGATCCTCCCTGTCGAGCTGGGTGTGGTTGTTCTCATCCGGCCCACCTGGTCCAGCTGGTCCAGGCACCTTTCTGGCTGTCCCTTCGGCTCTTCCTCAGCAGTGGCGTTTGGCCTTCTGAGCTTTCAAGCTTCCCCTGCTCTGGGGGACTGTTTGTGAGGCTTCCCTGGGGTCCTCTGCAGCGTCTTACCACCCACCCCTTCTCCAGACCCCGGAGAGCAAACACTCGCTCTGTGTTTGGTGTTGGTGTTGTTACAGCAGCCTTTCCTTGATAGCCGGCAGTTTTTTTCCTCCTCTCCTCTCCTCTCCTCTCCTCTCCTCTCCTCTCCTCTCCTCTCCTCTCCTCTCCTCTCCTCTCCTCTCCTCTCCTCTCCTCTCCTCTCCTCTCCTCTCCTCTCCTCTCCTCTCCTCTCCTCTCCTCTCCTCTCCTCTCCTCTCCTCTCCTCCCCTCCCCTCCCCTCCCCTCCTCTCCCCTCCCTTTCCCTCCTTTTTTCTTTGCTTAATTTTGCTTCATACTCACAAAGGGTGGCTTTTTACAGTTCCCCACTCCCTGTGATTGATGGAAGGAAATAACATACCAATTGATTGAGATAAAAAAATTAGTGCTTTGCTGTAGAGAAGCCAAATTAGCCATCAGAAGTAGGTGCATAGAGTATTTTAAGAGTTTTTTGATTAATTCTCATGATGTGAGGCCCTTTGACACAAAGTTTTATGTGCTGCAGTGTGGGAGGAGGAAGAAGTGGTAACAGGTTATTACAGATTTTACTTTTACTTCTGGTTGATTTATTGGGCTATTTTTGTGATAGGAAATAAGGGCACTGCAGATGGAGGTGTCTCCTCTTGGTGAGAACAATTCCTGTGTATGCATCTGTGTGTTTTCCGGAATGTAGGCTCAGAATTTCAGGGACTAAACGGAAAGGACTTGGAGTGGCGTTTTGGTGAGCATGCCTACAGTTGTGGAGACCAACCAGCAAGACGAGGCCCTTCTAACGTAGACAGATGTCGCTCGGCACCTAAGTAAGACGCTACTCAATTCTTGGTATCACCCCCATGGAAGGAGAACATTCTGATTTAACCACGTGTTGGTAGCAAATAATTATGAACAAAAAGCATTTTTGACAGTGACTCATTTTGTTCTTCATTTTAAGACATAAAAACATATCCTAATTCTTAGAGCCTTTTGTCAGCTCCACGTTTTCCTTGCTGTGTCACTTAGGAGTTAGTCTTATTGCAGCCCACAATCCGACGTATATTGAGCAGAGCCAGCGCTCGCATTTTGCCATCTGAGAGCGCCTTACAAACACAGCAATCTTGGCTGGGCATTCTGAAAATTTCCTCAGCTATACTCTTGAATTTATGTTTTAAAAATAAGAGCTTCATGAGTTGAATACTTTTGCTGGTGGAAGCAATTCCACAGATGTGAGTTTAAACAGACAGGTGCTGGCCTGTTCCACGCATCGCCCCACTCGACAGAGAGGGGAGCAGAGTGGTACCGGATCAGTACTTTTATCTTAAAGCTGCAAAAACTCCGTTTCTTCAGTAAGAAGTGGAAATACATTTAAATGTCTCATATTTATATACGCATGTGCTTAGTTATTGATGCTAATTGATTTGTGTGAAATATAAGTACAAATTAGAATTAAAATTATAATTAAAAGCAAAAATATATTAAAAGTATATTTCTCTGCAACCTGAGTAAGCCATCTCTCCCAACACTTCTGACTGGCTATTTTTGTTGGTTATAAGAAAGGTGGGTTTTTCTTTTTCATTTTCCCGTTGTGATAGCAGCCTTGGTAATTATATACTAATCTATTAATCAAGTTTGATGTAGAAGCATATTAACCTGTCTACCTCTTCAGGCTTTCATTGCAATGATAGCTTTGTTTTTTTTTTTTTTTAAGTCTTTTCTTATTTTAGGTTCAAAAAGTCCAAGATGCGAAAGATGATCTGTGTGTTGTATCCGGGCCTTTGGCCTCCCCATCCCGTTTTGGGAGTGGGGGACAGACCAGCACTGCTTGCCACCAGATGGTGCTCTGCAGATAACGTTTTGTGAGTTTTGCCAAAGAAAGATGTAATTGTCCTGGACAACTGGGGTGCTGAGACACCCCGTTATTCCCCAAGCCTTCCTTCTGGATGGTCTCCATCTGGGGCCCCAGGTTGGATGGTTAATGTTCCCAGTCAGGCACACCAGTTAACGTCCCATGTAGACTTAAAATGCTAGCGACACGCAGGGGCAGCAGCTTTGCAAGGTCTGATAAACATTTTCACCTTGAAGCCCTGGCTGCCTCTGGGAAGTTTACATGGTGGCAGGCAGCAGCCTGGCTTTTTCTAAAGACTGATTTATCCTTGTTTTTGGTGGAATACTTGGGAGCAAGAATGATGTTCATCAGAAGAGGTTTTGCTAGGAATGACACACTTGGAGTCACAAATGGAAGTGGCTCGGCACGATTGATGTCTGTCGTGTCGTGCACATGCTGATGGTCCCCACTCTTCCCCCAAGGCTGTCTTCAGTCCACACAGCGTCCCCCGAACCCCCACATAGGAAGAGTGGTACCCAGGGGCTCGGTTCAGGCACATATTGCCTAGCAACACAAAAGGCCTGAGATGCCACCATCACATTGAGAAGACAGTCTCGCGCCCACCAGTGAGGGGGATAAAGTCATTAACAAGACGGGAGGGGGCAGGCAGCCGCGCTGTCCTTCTAGGCTGGGCCTCTCGGAGCTGGAGAGAGAAGCTCCACTGCCCATCCCTCTTTATGATGAGGGCAGGAGGGGGAGCCTTCCGCAGCGCATTGCTGCTATCCCTCAGGGGTAAATTTTTAGCTGCAGAATTTATGAGTTGCACATTTATTTGATTTGGCTTTTGGTTAATTTTTTTTCTCCTCTTGTCAACCTGACAATATGAGGGCAGACGGATTCATCCCCTGTAGAAGAGGCAGTAAACGGCGCTCTTGGAGCTGCTTTATAGAGGCCTCCGGACAGTTCTCCTCCCGCCCTCCCCTCCCTGCCTCACTCCCTCTCCTGGTCGCTGGTTCAGCAAGGCTCACGCGGCCAGAATGCTCCACTCTAAATAAACAAATCCCGAAATAAATATGGATGTGAGTCTCATTAACATTACCTGTCAAATCCCTAAGCACAGAACCCCCAAATGGCCCCCTGGGCCTCCCAGTAATTTCTGGAAAGCACATAAAATAAGCCGATCAGTGGGGATGTTTGTGGAAATCATTAGCAGGGTGAGGAAGATATGCTTATAAGTCAATAATTCTTTTTGACATGACCTTAGCACTGGTCGTGTGATGACTCTCCTTAATGGAAGGAAAAGACGTATGCCCTGAGTTGTAGGACAGATGTCAGGAGTCCGGAAAGGTGGCCCAAGGAAGATCTTGGTTATTTTATTTTAGTTTTCTGCTTTTGACTGACACAGATGTAGGGGCGTTGTCAACCTAATGACTGTTTTGTGCTTCTTCTTGATCTCCCGGCAGCAGGAGATACAGTGACCCACTTTTCAAAGAATGGCAAAATTTATGTTAGAAGAGGCCTAAGAACAGATACTCAATCTGAATCCTTAAGAGTCTTTTTGTGTTGGATTTATTCCGTATTACCTATGCAGTGGGCCAATCCTCAAGAGTATTAGCTTATGACTCTACAATGACATTTCTACAGCTCAGATGTTGTTTATCCCGGAGGTTGTTGAGTTGGTGGTTCACACTCCGAAAGCTTTTTGTGTTGTTTTGTGTTTTTGGAATTCATAAGCTATGACCCTCAGTATGAGCCTAACAAAGATGTAGATGTCGGGACCCAAGAAAAAAATGAACTGCCAACGCCCCACGGCTGCTGTGATGGGCTGTTTATGATTTCTTTGAAGGACGACTATCGTGTGACACAGTCACGGAAGAACCGCGTTTCCAAGAGAGCTGCTTACAGGATGCTGAGTGGGCAAGTTTAGAAAGTGGTCCCAGTTTGGAGAACACATTCTCAAGGCATAGCTATTGACTGGATTTGGGAGACAAGAAGGTACAAGGTATAACCCTGAGCTTTGCAGTTGTTTATTTGTCTTGGAAAAGGCCCTGAAGGTACATGCATTCTGATAGAAAACAACAGGTATGAATCAGGCCATGGGCACCAGGGCCTAATCTCCAGCAGCACCCGGAGCTGCATTTTCTGGCTGTCCCCTGGTTTGTAAGCAGAAAGCAAACATAGCGGACATAGAAACACTTGATTTTCTTCTTCTTCTTCTTTTTTTAAATTTCATGTTAATATGAGGGTATAAACAACCAGGTCACAATATTTGAGTTTCTTAGGTAGAGGCCCTCTTGTAGTTGTGTCCCACATCCAAACGCTGTGTGATACTGATCTTCTTCCCTTCCTCCCTCCCTCCCTCTCCTTCCTTCCTTCCCTTCCTTCCTCTCCCTCCCTCCTTTCCTTCCTTCTTTCCTTCCTTTTCTTCCCTTTCCTTCCTTCCTTCCTTCCTTTCCTTCCTTCCTTCCTTCCTTCCTTCTTTCCTTCTCTTCCCTTTCCTTCCTTCCTTTCTTCCTCCCTCCCTCCCTCCCTTCCTTCCTTCCTTCCTTCCTTCCTTCCTTCTCTTCCCTTTCCTTCCTTCCTTTCTTCCTCCCTCCCCCTCCCTCCCTCCCTTCCTTCCTTCCTTCCTTCCTTCTTTCCTTTCCTTCCTTCCTTTCCTTCCTTCCTTCCTTCCTTCCTTCCTTCCTTCCTTCCTTCCTTCCTTCCTTCCTTCCTTCCTTCTCTTCCCTTTCCTTCCTTCCTTTCTTCCTCCCTCCCCCTCCCTCTCTTCCTTCCTTCCTTCTTTCCTTTCCTTCCTTCCTTTCCTTCCTTTCTTCCTTCCTTCCTTCCTTCCCTTCCTTTCTTCCTTCCTTCCTTCCTTCCTTCCTTCCTTCCTTCCTTCCTTCCTTCCTTCCTTCCTTCCTTCCTTCCTTCCTTCCTTCTCTTCCCTTTCCTTCCTTCCTTTCTTCCTCCCTCCCCCTCCCTCCCTCCCTCCCTTCCTTCCTTCCTTCTTTCCTTTCCTTCCTTCCTTTCCTTCCTTCCTTCCTTCCTTCCTTCCTTCCTTCCTTCCTTCCTTCCTTCCTTCCTTCCTTCCTCCCTTCCTTCCTCCCTTCCTCTCTTCTTCTCTCTGAGCACTGAAGCAGGAACAGCAGCTTTCCTCTTAGCAAGGGCCGCATTGTCAAATTGACCATCACCAATATTTTATCAAGAGCAAAGTTTTGAGATTTTAATGATGTGGCTGACAAATGCTTTCACTGACTTTTGCAGACCAGGTTGACCAACACTTCTGTTTAACCCTTCTTTCTCCCACCACCAGCTTCATCCTCCACATTCTCACCCTGCTCTCTTCCTCTCCAGATTATGATTTTCCTTCTTGTTTCCATCTCACTGTGGGGCTCTGGGATGCATGAAACAATCACTTGGGTTTCTGGAACCCCGAGCCGGAGCTGCTGGGAGGTAGCAGGGGATGGATTTTGCTTCACAAGGCCATGGAGAGTTAATCTAGGTGCCCTCCCTGCCCCGGCCTCCCTGCGGGGACCAGTGGTTCTTTGCTGCCTTTAGCTGGGCCAAACCAGACATTCCTTTCCCATCGTGCTGGTGAGCAGGATGGCACAGAAACATTTCCCATGGATTTTGAACCTCTTCCAAGTTTTTCCAGAATTTGTTGGGGTTTTCACAATCACTTTCTCACAGGTTTGGGGTACAATGGTAACATTTCCTTTAGCAATGAACAGTGACAGTCCATCAGCCTCCCAACTGAGGGGCTTCTGTTTTCAAAACAGGAGTTAATTGGGCCATTTGAAGTGAACGGTTTCAGCTACAGCATTTGCATTTTTCTGTGTAATTTTGCACACGTAACCACAAGTCCAAAGAGAAGTCAAAATTGGGATATGCCATTTAAGGGCTTATTTTCCAATTTTATGAGCATTTTTAGAAAGTTTTACTTGAATTTTTACTTTGCTTTTGTTAACACAATACAGACTTTTTTTTCCCCAAAAGAATGAGCCCAGTTTTCTTTAAATGAATCATTTAATTATTCAATAGAATTATTCATTGAAAACCTTCTTATAAGACAACGATATATTTAAGCCAAGTCTACATCGTTTCTCTCTTGTTATTAGAACAATTTCTGGCCTTTGCAGCATGCGCTGTTTTTCCTCCCACTGCCAGGCCCAGACGTTTATTCCGGCATCATATACGTTGGCAGTGAAGAGTGGCTTAAACGCTGTGCTTTGTTCACAGCTTAATTATGTTATTTTACTGTTCCTGAAAACCTGACATGAGGCAAATTTACATTACTGTGCTCCTAATTAGCCAATAATCCTTGAGGATTTGAATGATACATACCAAAGTCATTTCCTTCTGCACGAAATATGAATTTCCTTGCGTCGGGTTGAGAAGACGGAGCAATGGCAGAAGTGGTCTTGACGATGACAGCCCTCAACGTGCCTGTCTCCTGAGTCCCACTGCATTAAAAGCCACCGAATGATTTCAGCAGTATCATAAAGCACATCACAGGAAATCGATAAATAAGCTAGGTAGTTGGCTAAGATGCCCTTGGTTGTTCATCGGATGGCGAAAGCCCGTGTAGATGCTTCTTCTGGCTCTTAAATTGAATCGGCTGTGCATCTCTCTGCCTGTAATCCACACTCTACCATATCCGCTTTGCACTCTCTGGAACATATCTGGAAATGTGTCCACGTCCACGTCACCCAGCAGAGGACCTGGACGGCCCCCCGGCAGCTGGCGAGCAGCTCAAGTGCCGTGTGCGCAGAGGAGTCTGGCTCTGAATCCTTCTCCTCTCTGCACAGGAGGCGCAGTCTCCCCAGGCTACGAGACTTACCTCTTCCCTTTGCTTCTTGCAGCTCCCACCAAGCGACCAGCAGCAGTTGTCTGTGTCTTCCTTCCCAACCCCGTGCTGCGCAGGTCTCACTTTTGTTGCGGGTGACGGTGTGCTTCAGGGAAGGCTGGCCACACCTTCCTCCCCAGCAACAGGTCAGGACTGGTCCAAGATGACGCTTCTCAAACTGCGGGGTCATCACCCTGATGAGAAAGTCCTCTTACGTCACAGGTCAGCACACACGGAAGGAGGTGGGTGCGTCTACGTGCATATTTATGTTTATATCTGAATTCAAGTTTCAGTGAAAAGTGGAAGTAGGGGCCTACTCTATGGACGTGCCTCACTTCAGTTCCCAGGGCGTAGTTTGCGCTGATGGCAATTGCCCCACCCTTGTAGCCGGCGCATGGTCTAGGCAAGGGCGTGTGGTAAGAGTCTGGCCCATCAGAAGCTGAGTGGCTCCTGTGAAAGGGTTGAATTACCAACAAAGAGACAAAGGAGGTGGCTGTCACTTTCTGGCTGGGTGTTCTGCTGCCAGGGAAGGGTGCCTGAAACTGGGACAGGCCGGCAGCACAGCTCAGCTGCATCTGTGGGGACGTCACCAGCTGAGTCAGTGCTCTGCCAGGCCATTCAGAAGTCCTTGTTCTGAGATACATTTCCCCATTGTTCAAGCCAGTTGAGCTGGAGGTTTATGTTACTTGAAAGTCAAAGGCTTCCTAACATGCTTCCTCAGAGCGTTTAGGACTCAAATAATCTGAGCCGGGGTCTCTAGTGACTGTGGTTAACAGACGAGTGTCATATTCCAATTAAAAGAATAAGATTAACTGGAACCCTTTTTGTCATGTTAAGGCAACTGGACATCTGTGGCTTTAGTGGCCCACAGGACTGGTTTTGGGACCTGATTTAGCAGATCACTGAAATTTCTGATGTGACCTTTGCAGTTTTGGCTACTGTAGGTGACCCGGAAGGTTCATGGCATATAGTCATTTTTAATTTTGCTGAGCCACATACTTGGGTTTTGTGTGTCATGAAATAGATTTTGTGATTCATGGGACCTTGACCGATGTGCCTGGTAACATCCTGTAGGTCTGTGACGTGGCTTCACCATTCCCCTCCTGCCTTCGTGGACTTATTAACTCCCCAAAAGGACTTAACTCATTTTCTCATGACGAAGGGTGGTCTTCCCCTCCCTCCCAGCTTCCATGCACTAAAAGCTATTTGTCAATGCTGGAAATAAAGAGAAAACAAAGAGAATGGTGATTCGTGTCCAGGAAATGGAACTTTGAGGACAACGTTGAGGGTGGAATGCCAGGTGGTGGCCCAGCCCCAGGACAGGGAGGAGCCCTCAGAGGATCCACATGGTGATAGGAGAGGGTACCCATGAGATTGTGGGTGTCTGTGCTTCACCCAGCAAAGAAATTGCCTGGTAACAAGCCCTGGGGATGGGCGGAACTTTGCAGAGTGTCCTGTGGTTGTGTCGGGACTACATGTCAGGGAGCTCCAAATTGTGTTCCTCAACTGTGCTCCTACATGGTGGTGTACAAAGGGCTCAGGACATGTTCCCCAAGTTGAGAGTCCCCCAGATCGACATATGTGGGTGCTGCTCACTCAGGATGGCAGAGGCTTCTGGGCATGGGAGGAGGGAGCTGCCCATTGTTAGGGAGTGTGACGATCATTGTCTTTGAGACAGTTTGCACAACATGCATTTACACGTGCATGGCATTTACCTGAACTCTGGCCACTCATCTTTGCTTAGGTACAGTGTTTGAGGTCTACCAATTTCATGGAACTAATAAATTAATTGGGTCAGTTCTGAACAGTCACAGATCAGAGACAGGAGTCGGGGAGATGAATCCCCTTTGGTGACACCAGGCACAAACTGAGGATGTAGACACGTGCTTGCACCAGGGCCCTGGTTGGTGTCCGTCCACGTCCTGAACACCTGGCAGCTTTGCTTTGCTCACAGGCCAGCGGGAGCCAGAGGCTGAGCGGGGCATAGTCACCACAGCCTTCCCAGCGGCTGGGCAGGCGACCATTCGGGCTCCGTCCCCCTCCTGGAGGAATGTGAGGCCCCCATCTGCATTGTCACCGCGGGAGTGACCTGCTTGTTACTTAGTTCAGAAGGTACATTCAGGCATCCTGTCCAGTGATATGTCAGAGAAAGCAGAGAGGGAGCAGATGGCCCGAGAGCACCAGTGACAGAGCAAGGGGCCATGGAGGATCCCCGAGGCCACGTTGAGAGATGTAAGGATGATGTGCAGGCAGGTGACATGGGTTGAGAGTCATTGCTCTGTGTTCAGCAGAAACTAGAGATGTGGTTTTTACAATATATATATATATTTTTAATGCTTTAATCACTTGTGGAAACTTTCAGATCTGGAGTTTATAAGTTGCTTAGGAACAGAGATGTGAGGCTTTGGTGCTGTGCTCAAGTCAATGAAGTCAATTAGAAATTGGTTATTTGATTTTGGATAGAAAATTTAGCAATTGCTCCTGAGACAGGTACCTACTTGCAGCAGAGTGCATCAGCTCCCACAGTGCAGAGAACCCATTGCACCTGCATGGCCATGAGGCTTTTGGAGTCTTGTTTGGCCCGAACACATACACCAAGATCATATCATGTCTCTGTGTTTCTGAGCCCCCTGCCTTCGAGGCGCTGGCTCGTGGGAAGTGGTCAGCTGCAGGAGTCTCTTTCATTAAGCTCAGACACCAACAATTTGAGGTCTGTTGAACATTTTTTTTCTCTGATGTCTGTGATTTGAAATTCCTGTGAAAACCCAGGGTACCCCCTCGAGGTGTTACTTACGCTGTAAAATCATTTGCTTTGGGGAATCTTATTTCATTTATTCATCGTTCAAAACTGAATTGCCAGAATCCAGAGTAGATAACAGTTGAACATAAAGTGTTTTGCAAGTACTTCAGCCGAAACTTAGAAATGTGTCTAAAAAAAGAAAAAGCCATGGAGGAATAGCAGTTTTGAAGCTGAAATTATTCTCACAGTGCTGTTTGAACTTGTCTTCCTTTCAGCCTTGAAGGAACTGATCCTTGCCAAGATGCCATTCCTCCAGGATTCAATCATAAGTGTCTTTAGGACAGGAGAGGCTTATAGATATTTTTGGATGTGCCCATAGATTCTAGACAGTTCCGTGGGTTAGCTTCTTAGTTTTATGTTAGGCAACAATGGTGGTGGTGGCTCTTGATGTTTGTAATGCAAATTCCTGGTCATTTGTGACAGTGACGGGGTCCCAGCACCATTTCCATCCTCATCCAAGTGTTCAGCCTTCCCAAGTGACATTGTCATTAGCATCCTGAGTTTATTGCAGAGGACAGCAACTTAACAGGATGAAACTTTAAAAATTAAAACTGGCAAAACAATTGTTATTGACTGAAATGGAAAGTGAGTTGTAATTTGGAACTGAATTATTCATAAACATTGCTGGTGTTGGACCTGAACTATGGAGATGGCAAAAGTCTGCTTCTAAAACATCTTGCTAAGCATGAGGGTTTTCAGCACCGTCTGAGGATGCTTGCAGGCACCTCCCCATGTGTCCAAGCCCACAAGGGCAGTCACCAGATAGCCAGTGTGCAAAGTGAGAAGGTGTTGACCTTGGAGAGATGGGGGGTGGCGAGTTTGATTCAGGTAGAAACCCAAGCCGGGAAGTGAAACCCTTGTACGGAGAGTATAATTTTTCATTCAAAATTTAGGCAGACAGAAGGCAAAATGTAATCACTTTTAGCATTACTGTACTGTATAAGCATATTAGAAAGCTCTGTGATGGTAATCGCATAGTGAACTTGAAACCACCCCTAATTAAACTGTCTGCGTCCCCCAGCATTTCCCTGTAATGATGTCAAGCCGTGTAGCAATTAGCTGCACCTCTATGAATGTAAACACTGTTTGTAAATCATATAAACGTAACCTGGTTTGCTTATTGAGAATCTCCGAAAAAGGAATTAATTAGCTTTGTCTATTTTGGAATCAGAATTTGTAAGATCATTTTGGAACCTTGTACCGAAATCAAATTGGTTGTTTTTGCTTTTTGTTTTTTTCCTGGATATTCCTACACACAGAAGCTCTCTTGCAGGGAAAGATCCAGCCCAATTCACTTCATTTCTGCAACAACGGATGAAGTAAGAGTGGAATTCAGGACTGGGGGTTGACTGAATTCACCTGGTTTTAAGGTATTTTTCTCAAGAGGAAGGTAAACGTCAGCATAAGGTTGCATCTTTCCTGTATTTTTTCTTTCTCCAGCGAGCATGTTGTGTCTCATGCTCATTAGAATGTGAAGTTCGGGCGGAAGCAACCTTCATGCCTCTCGGAAGACAACAGCCCCAAACTGTGCAGCTTGGGAGCAATCAGAGATTAGAAAGGAAGTGGCCAATTCCAGACAAAGAAATGAAACGAGCAGAACAGACACCCAAGTGTTTCAACTCAGTGATCTTTCCTGTGCCTGCAGGGAGCACATGGGAAAAGGGAGCCAAGTTTAAAACGAAGCATGCCTTTGTTGCGATTTTCTTGCTGAAACCTTGGGTACTGGTAGTGGATGGTTTACCTGGGCCATCAGCTACGGAGCACATTTATGGTTATTGTATTGTACAGGTTGATGGATTTTTATATTCTGTCCAAGTCAGGATCTTACACCACCTGGTTTATTATTTAGTAATTTACAGTGCAGTCAGGCATGTTTGGCTTAATGTAGGATAAACTTATAAATCTATTGTTCCTCCAGTTGCCGGTTGGTGTGCAATGAACTACAGAACTCATGCGTACATACATTTCTGCTCTGCTTTTTTCTTTGATAGGGAAGCAGGCAATAGATAACACGGTGACAGTAGCGTCCCCAGGGACGGCAGAATGTGAGAGCAACACCACGTTAGGTTAGCAGGTCATTATTGTATGAGCCGTGAACCATTAATGGACTACTACGCCCGGCTCAATCTGTGTCAGATTATGGCTCTTGGCAGGAGAATTGTTATCTAATAGCTAACTTTGCTTCCTCACTATCATTTTATTAGTTCCTTTGATAAAAATGTGCACAGGTGTATATGAATAGGGGGCCTTATTGGGAAAAGACAAGACCCTGGCTCTCACCCCTGCTTCTGGAAACAATGCCTCTGGTTGATTGTACAAGGGTTGTTTTTGGAGGGAATGGCATTCTTTCTCAGGTATTTTGGAACTCTTATAAAATACAGAGCAAATGCATAGTGTTAGCTGATGCAAAAGACTTCACACTACCAATATGTTTTGTTGATCATGTAAACCGAAGAAATACAGGGTGTTGGAAGGAGAAGGCCAGGGAGGAGTTATCTTCTCTCCCTCATCCTAACACTTCCAATAAGAACACTGATGTAGTTTTAAATTCTAGGAAAGGAAGGTCACATTTCTTGAAATGATACCAAAAAAGCAATGATTAGGTGGCATTCCAGAATTTTTATTTTGTGTAAAATAGGCAAGAGGAGCACATTGTTTCCATGCGGCTTCAGGTAACAGCCTGTATTTTCAGGAAGACTGCAAGAAATGCCTGGTGTGTGAGTTATAATGGTAAGAAGTTTATAGTGTATATCTGGGGCCCACACAAAAATGTTCCTGCCACCTTTTTGCGAAATAAAGGTCACCACACCAGGTTTCTTTCTTTCCCCATGTCAGTGTGTGTCTCCAAATAGAAGTACCGAAATAAAGAATTCCAAGATGTTTTCCAAAAAAAGATGAACATGCAGGTGAGTTTGGGCCGAGATGATGGTCCTAATCCCAGGGCTTGATTATGCAAATCATTTTTGGAAATTCTCTGCGATGTCAAGAATGTGAAAAAGGATCCTGATAACAAATACTAGCGAAATTTCTTTTGACCAGGAAGGAAAAAATTAGATTAGCAGAGCTGACAGCCCAGGGAGCTGGAGAACGTTGGAAACGCAGCCTTGGTCTGGATTCAGGCCTGGACAGATGCTGAGACTGCTCCTTAATGACACGGCGGGAGTGCGCCAGGGAGGAGGAGGAGCCCGGGCCACCACATCTGGCTTGTCACCCCATCTGGCTTGTCACAGTTGTCATTTCCCAGCAGCAGAGGCACAAAAAGCTGCTGAAGGAGACCACGACTTTACCCTGCTGAGAATCCGGGGGGCAGCCAGCGTGCCTGAGAAGGCTGCTAAAATGGGCTTTTAATGATACTGTTTGATAAAATTTCCTGGTTTGATAAAGCACCTATATAATGAAGTTAAGTACTGAATTAACACCCAAATCCATTCTAATCCAAATCCAATTACTCATTCCTGAGTGCACGTGTGCACATGTGTGTGTGCGCATTTACACATAACAGAATCCGCCTCGCCCCTCCCCCAGCTCACACAAACAATGGCCGGGAAGGCCGGTTCCTGGGGACAGTAGTGTGGGCTCTCTGCCTCGTACACTGACCTGCTGCCTGACCCCAGGGTGTTATCTACATTCCCTTCTGACTCAACCTTGGATTTAGATTTAATACAATATGCCACATAGGGTGGTGCAGAAGTAAAAGTGTAATTTTAATCCTGAACATCTTTCTCTCCACTGTCTTTATTTTGATACTATCCAAACAAAACCTAAAGGGTAAAATGCCTGAAATACTTCTCAGTAATGATTAATTCCATATTTGCCTTCTTATATAAAAACAATCAAGTCATTATGGTTTATTATAAAAAGCTCAATTTATATTCCAGATATTTCATTAAAAGCAGGATGAATACTTGAGGAGGCAGGTTATTACCGTATAATCACCATGTCTTTGGAAGCCTTAGCTCATTTAATTATTAGATAAAGGGAATTTTAGGAGTAAAATCTTGATGTCAGGAAAAAAGGTAATATGGATTCGGATACTTTACAAAATTATGAATAAATTCTGCTGTGCGGTAAGACAGAGCCGCTGCTTACCCTCTGAAGTGGCTAAAACTTAAAAACTGATGATCCTAATTGTTGACAAGACATGGAGCAACTAGAACGCTCAGGTCAAAATGAAAAATGGAACAGCCAGTTGGAAAGCAGCTTGGCAACGTCTTCTCAAGTTAAATATACAACCCAGTAACCTATTCTTAGGTATTTACCCAAGAAAATGAAAACATAGTCATACAAACAACTGGTACACAGATGTTCATAGCAGAGTCAAAAAAAGTTCCACTAAAATAAAGAACAAAGCCAGAATTCAACAATGCTAGATATGACCCAATGTCCATCAAGAGGTGAATGGACAAACAGATCCCTAGGACAGCCATGCAGGGAATAGTTCTGAGTAGTAAAAAGAAATGTTGATGAACACGCTATATGGATGAATCTCAAAAAATATAATGGTGAGTGAAAGAAGCCAGGCACGCAGGAAAGAGCGTATGTTATGTCATCACTTAGTTGAAATCAGTTACATGAAATTCTAGGAGAGGAAAGTTATCAGAGAGCAGATAAGAGGTTGCCAGGAGTGGGCGTGGGAGGACTGAGGGTGTGAGTGCTCTCAGGGCCTGGTGCCTGCTTCAGCCGATGGAAGTGCTGAGGCAGCTACGTGGCTGCATGAAATGGCTGAAATGTATCCAGCTGTACCATGAGAATGGGAGGATTTGACTGTGTATAAAGCAGACTTCAGTAAAGCAGGACTAATATTTAAAATCAAATTCATCCTTTTTTAGAGTATGACCAGAAAGCCAGAAACCATCCTGGGAAAGACTGATGGTGGATCTGGACATACCCACGGTGTCCAGATAAAGAGAAAAGGCCAAGGGATGGCTGGAGGGAGCGTTTTAAAACTGTGATTCATTAATTTTCTTTATTTTCGAAGTATTCTTACAAAAAAAGCAAAAACAGTAGAAAATGATCAGACTAGGCAATTCACCTAGCAGAAAAAAACATTTGGTGGAAAAATAGTAATCGTGGGAGCTAGCATTTGTTGAGTGCCTGCTGTCTTCCTGACACTGTTCAAAGTGTTTTATATTTTTGATGCAGGTGCACTTAGAGTGCAATAAATTGAATACATTCCAACTGTAAAATGTGATGAAGTTTGACAAGCATACGCGTGTGTGGTCATCACCAGTATTAAGGTGGTGAATTTGCACGCCCCCTTGTGATCCTCTCTGCCTTCCTCCCCAGGTGCTGTCATCCCCGGGCAACCGCTGATACCCATTTTGTCTCTCTGTTCATCAGTTGCCGCTGGTCGACTTTTACAGACCCGGCATCATACCCTACGCCCCCCGCTTTTGCTTGGTGTCTTCCACTCAGCATAATTGTGAGATTGATTCATGGGGGATGTGTATCAATAGTTCATTCCTTTTCTTTTATAATATAGTTCTTTCCCTGTTGATGAATATCTACAGGGAAAGGTATATCTTCTACAGGGAAAGGTCTTCCTTCCTTCCTTCCTTCCTTCCTTCCTTCCTTCCTTCTCCCCCCCACCCCCCATTGGATGGATGTGCCACTGTTTGTTAATCCATTCACCTGTATCTGAAGACTTGGGCTGCTTCAAGTTCTTGTACATTCTAGATAAAAGTACTGTGAATATTTGTATGCAAGTTCTTCATGGTAAATATTTGGAAGTGGAATAGCTGGGTGGTAGGGTAAATTTCTTTATATATTTTAAAGAAACTGACCAAGTTGCTTTCCAAAGTGCTTGTCACATTTGGCATCCCCACCAGCAGTGTGTGACAGTCTCAGTCCAGAATCTAGCCTTGATATGGTCAGTTTTTTGAACTGTTAACATTCTCATAGGCTTGTAGTAGTTGAATTAGTGTGGTTTTAATTTGCATTTCTCTAATGACTGATTATGTGGGACATCTTTTTGTGTGTTTATTTTTCAAAGGTATATCTTCAATGAAGTATTTCTTTAAATCTTTTGCCTACTTTAAAAAATTGGGCTATTTCCTTATTATTGAATTTTGAGAGTTCTTTATATATTCTGGAAACATTTGGATAAAGTTCTTTATTAGATATATGTTTTGCAATGATTTCCTCCCAGCCCATTGCTTCTCTTTTTATTCACTTAACAATATATGTAGCCCAGCAAAAGATTTCAATTTGTATCGAGTCTATTTTATCAGTTTCTTTTTATGTGTAAGACTTTTGGTGTAGTACCTAAGAAATCTTTTCATGACTCAGAGTCACAAATGTTTTATCACATGTTTTCTTCTAGAAGTTTTGTGGTTTTAGTTTTCACATTTTTTTTGGTCATTGCTCCATTTTGAGTAAATTTTTTAATTTTAGTGTTCAAAACACAGTAAGTATATTCTTTATTTTACTCTTTTTTTTTTAATCGACATAATTTAGGGGTGGTGTGGAAGTTTAACTGTAGGTTCAAGCGTGCCATGAGATAAAAAAGGTTGACAAACACTGGCCATAGCAGATAGCCGGTCTCATTTTGGATCACAGGGTAAAGAGTTCAGTCTTTCACCATGACAGTGACATTGACTGCAGGATTTTCACAGAGTCACTGTATTGGGTTTAGGAAGCTCTCTTCCATATCACCTTTGCTGAGAGTGTCTATCAGTAACAATGTTGAATTCTGCCAAGCACCACTTGTGAGTTTCTGACTGATCACATAGTTTTTCATGTTTGGTTTGCTTGGATGATAAAACACATCGAGTTTTCAAATGTTAAACCAGCCTTGCATTCCTGGGATGAACCTCATCTTGTTATGTTTTATTATCCTTCTTATACAAGTAATTCATATTTATCATTTCATGTTAAGAACCCTATGTGGCAGACATACTGTTGTTATTCCTATTTCCCATATGAGAAAAATTGAGGCACAGATGGTCTTGTCCCTTTACCAAATCATGTAACCACTAAGAACTTGAATAGCTCTGAGGCGGTGGTCTAACCCCAACTTGAACTCTTGACTTCCAGAGTAGAAATGAAACTAGAACATCCGTGACCAATTTTCACCTGTTTGAATGGCAGTGATATAATAACAATATTTATTGCTGATAAAGGAGTAGAAAAAACTATACTTGTAAACCACCACTGGAAAGATAAATTGACGGAAGCTTTCAGGAGAAATGTTGGCAATATATCTCAAAAAGTAAAATGCGTACTATCACATGTCAATGCATGTGCCAAGGTGTGTGGGCAGTGCTTTTTGTTGTAGCCTAGGACATTTTTTAAAAATTTTGGAACATGAATAGATGGATACTATGGAACTTTTATTTTATTTTTTTTTATTAAATCATAGCTGTGTACATTGATATGATCATGGGGCATCATACACTCGCTTCATAGACCATTTGACACATTTTCATCACAATGGTTAACATAGCCTTCCTGGCATTATCTCAGTTACTGTGCCAAAACATTTACATTCTACATTTACCAAGATTCGCAAATACCCCTGTAAGATGCACCACAGGTATGGAACTTTTAAAATGATGGTTTTTCTCCTCTGGATATTTTTCTGTTTTAATAAATATTGTAACAGAAGCAGGTTTCCAAGCCAGCGTATGGAGTGCAGTCTCCCTCCTATATAACTAACATGTCTGCTTATGCTCACACACAGAGTCAGTAGAGAAGTCTGGGAGGATCCCCCTAAGTAACCAAAAACTACAGAGTTTTTGTGCTGTGGAGTGGAAGGCAGGAAGGGGCAAGGCCAGCCAGGCTGGGGAGCAGGGAAGAGCACTGGCGTGGCAGGTGCCAAGTGGGGACTATCCCTGTCCTGTAGCCAGTTCCCCACAGGGAGCCCAGATCTGTATCCCTCCATCTACCACACGTGGACATTGAGAAGGACTCATCTGACAAAACCAGCTCTTCCACCACCTGGACGTGGTTGACCCTGACCTTCTGTTTTTTCTTTTCTGATGAACTGTTATCATTCTTCCTCTTGGCTCCAGCTTGGGAGCCCTTCTGGAGCCTGTGCTCCCTCTTCTAGAGTCGGCACCACTTGTGGATACTAAGAACAGAGCGCAAAAGCCGACGTTGTGGGATCGGTGTCCCCTCCGGGACTGTGGAAACAACAGCTCTGGTAATTGCTGCAATGTGGCCCCTCCACATGGCGCCTCCCTGCAATCATGGTGAGGGACTGTGGAGGCCTTTCTCTGGAGAGGGCAGCACACCTTTCTTTCTTCCCTCCTACACATGAAATGCAGAACTTTCCTTCCTTTCCTGGTTCTCTCACTGTTTTGCTGCTTGGTCTTTCTTTTTCTCCTGGCTTGACTAAGTTCCCAGTTTCTGCGTATCCCACACCTTCAGACCAAGCCCTGATGCACCGTAGACCCAGATGGGGCCTCTCCAAGCACAGCCTGGGGACATGCTGGGCCCCGCTAGAAATTAACACTGAGTCCTTGTTCTGTACACATGGGGATGATTATTCTGTCACCTGTGAGTTCTGATAATGCCATAGCACTTCAACCATCCACAGAGCTATCATGGTGTTATTGATCAAGTATTTGCCCAGAGCAAGACCACTTATGCCTGAAAAGCTCTCTGTCAACTTTAAATTGTTTATTTATTTATTTATTTGTTTATTTTGTTGTTGCAGTTTGGCCGGGGCTGGGTTTGAACTCACCACCCTCGATATATGGGGCTGGCACCCCACTCTCTGAGCCACAGGCAACACCCACTTCTTTTGTTTTTTTGAGACAGTGTCTCACTATGTCACCCTTGGTAGAGTGCTATGGCATCACAGCTCACAGCCATCTCAAATTCTTGGGCTTAAGTGATTCTCTTGCCTGAGCTTCCCAAGTAGCTGGGACTACAGGTGCCCACCACAGTGCCTGGCTATTTTTAGAGAGGGGTCTTGCTCTGGCTCAGGCTGGTCTTGAATCTGTGAGCTCAGGTAATCCATCTGCCTTGGCCTCCCAAGTGCTAGGAATGCAGGTGTGAACCACCTCGCTCAGCTAAACATGGAATTTTTGGATGAATTTCTCCTGCCTCCCCTTCCATTTCCTGTGTCTTCTGCCCCTGCCACCCATGGGACAGCAGGGACACCCCCTCCTCCTGGCTCTCTTCGGCCTACTCAACGTGATGACGACAAGGTGAAGAATTTTACGTTGAGCCACGTCTGCTTAATGAACAGTAAGCAAATTCGTCTTCCTTCTGATTTTTAATAACATTTTCTTTGCTCTAGCTTACTGTTTTGTAAGAGTATAGCATATTATACACAGAACATATAGAATACATACTAACTGACTGTTTATATTATTAGTAAAGCTTGTGGTCAACAATAGGATATTGTGGGTAGGTTTTGGAGAGTCAAAAGTTATGTACAGATTCACCTGCTGGAGCTTAGCGCCCCAACCCCTGCATTGTTTAAGGGTCAACTGTAGTTCTCATATATCCTCTAACAATGAGGCAAAGTGGATTTACTGAAAAAAGTAACAGCTGCACCCATCAGCTGAGTGTCATTTCCCAGTGTCATTGCAGTGACCCTGGGGCGTCGGTGTGTGGTAGATTGGGCGGCTTTTCCAGGCACGTCCAGGCCTCAAGCAGCCTTCTTCCCACCCCACCATTCCAGTGCCTGTCTGCCCAGCCATCAGATACTTCAAATAATTCATTGTTTGAGTTTATACCTTTGCCACTAGATCAATGGCAAATTTGAGAAGAAAGTTTGAATCTTTTTCTTCACACTGAGCAGAACATACTACACACGGTAGGGCTGCTGAGTTTGGAGAACAGGAGATGGAGCTGAGACCAGACGCAGGGGCTTGACCAGTGGGTGCAGGTGGTAAAGTAACCAGCCTCAAGCAGAGGGAGCCAGAGAGGCTGAGAACCATGGTAAGAACCAGTCGCAATGGGCTTGTCAGCTCTCTTTGTCTCCTCTTGTGGACTTTGGTTAATTGTGGTATCATTTACATTGCCATTTTCAAATTTCTCCACCTTTAAAATCACTGTGACACTTCCAAGACAATAATATAAAGTACGAAAATAGGAGGGAAGTACATTCCAGAAGTTACTACCTAAATTCTTAGTAAAAGCCAACCCCTTAGTTCTGAATATGCCTGGCCACCCTTCGTGAAACTGCAAAAGATCTAAGGCCGCTTCCTTCTGGGCAACCGCTCTCTCGAGCCTGCCCGCTCGCTCTCTGGAGAGTGTGCCTGCTCTCTCAATAAAAACCTGTCACTGGCTTGGCTTACATGGTGCCTCCTGAAATTCTTTTCCTGGCGATCACCAAGAACTTGGAGAAACCTTCATGTGACAAGGCTGGTGACAGGGCCTCAGTATGTGATCCTGTTGTTGGCCGGTGCAGGAGGGCAGATACTGGCTGTTAATAATTTGCCATGAGTTCACAGAGGACGGACAGCCGTGTAGTCCCAAACTTAGAAACTCCTAAGCTGGAACACCCACATCTCCTCTACTCCCATTCCTCTGGCTGATTCTCCACCGTGGGGGAGAAGGCGAGTTGGGGAGCAAACACCACACTTACTCTTCTTTTATTCTCTGTTTATGGAAAAAGGCAAAGAGCTGAGAAAAAGAGATTCAGTTCAAAACATGACACCTGGCCGGTTCCTGGCCTTCATGAGTGGTGAAAAGTTTTTGCCTAGGCCGAGTATATGCCTTTGGAGTTTTTATTGCCTGCTACAAATTTTTCTAAATGAAGACCCTTTGACCTAGTAAGTATGTTCCTAAAAATGCAAAACGTTCACATGGGTTAAAGCATCATCCCTACTATGTATTGTCTGGATGGGTTAAAGCATCATCCCTACCATGTATCGTCCATGTGTTAAAGCATCATCCCTACCATGTATTGTCCAGATGGGTTAAAGCCCTCATCCCTACCATGTATCGTCCAGATGGGTTAAAGCCCTCATCCCTACCATGTATTGTCCAGATGGATTAAAGCCCTCATCCCTACCATATATCGTCTGGATGGGTTAAAGCCCTCATCCCTACCATGTATAGTTCAGATGGGTTAAAGCCCTCATTCCTACCATGTATAATCTGGAGTACATTCTCTAAGCTTTCTAATTGTGGATTCTAATCATAACATTTTGAACAGGTACCTTTAATGTGAGCATATTTTATCTAACAATTAAGCACATTGATATTGCACTAATATATATATTTTTGATCAAATATGAAATATTAATTAAAATACTAGAAAGAGAATGAGAATTCATTTTACCCTTGCACTTTGCTCTGGAGAACAGTGGCTGAGGGGCTCCCCAGTACCCAGGACACCCCACTAGCTTATGGTTCTGAAGGATGGGACACATTTTTGGAACCAGATCCCAGGTTTTATGGACCACACTCTCCCTACAAGGGCTTAAAGCCCAGCCTGAGGGCAGCTGCACAAAACCGAAGGT